>NW_028137306.1:0-17652 GCF_965140915.1 Aythya marila | reverse complement strand
GGAAATGTCTTCTCTGGCCAAAGTTGTGAGCTGTCTAAAATCTGGCAGATCCCATGCTAGAGGTGGCTGCATTTCAGTGGTGGGAAAAGTGATTTTCATATTGTTCTGGCACTGTTCTTGTAAACTGAACTTCTCTTTGAGATCCATGGGAGTTTTGCCTTCTGTGGGCCTGCAGTGCAGGGCCATCAGTATGTAAAACACCAAAAGAATGACTGAGAGGAATGCTATAATGAGGTTTGTTTGGCAGATATTTTGTCCTTATGTTTGGCTTCCCTTGAGATAATCAGAATTGGCTTTTGCACCTCACACTTGAATTTTTTTTCAAAACTAGCTGCGCTCAACAAAACATGTAACTTGCTTGTACAGTTATGTCACCAGTTATGAGCATTTTTGATTCATTTGCAAATGGTTATTCCACGATGATTTTCTGGTGTAATTTGTTACAACCTTGGCTGATAACAAGGTGTGTGACTGTCTGCAATTTGAAATCAGATTCTTTCCAAGGCTGTAGTTAACAATTCATCATGAAAACATTATTAATTAGCATAAGCAGTTCTTTGTTCCACTCCTGCACCTGTGGGCACTTCTGCTTGCCACACTGTGGGCCACTCACTGAGCCAGAGTAGTTGTTTTTGTGGCTACACAGGAAAGTGGTAGAGGAAACTGATGCAAGTGAAACAGAGTTCAGGAAACAAAAATGATTATTTTTCCAGCTGGATCAGTTCCCTGACCTGGCTCATCACACAGCCCCATAAACAGCTGAGCTGGCACAGTGCAGAAGATGGTGCAAGGATGGGGCAAAGTGGCCACGACTACTTCCATTGTTGCCTCGAAAAGCACAATCAGAGTTACTTCTCTGATGATTTATGATCCATATGATCCATATGATTTACATCTGATGGTCTGTATGCAAGCTCTTTTCCGAGGAAAGATCTCACCATTAATGAAGCAAACATTAATACACCTAGAGATTTCTGAATTTAGTGCTATGGCAGAACAAGGAAGATGAAGACCCTGTGGCAGCCAGATTCTTGTCTCCTGCTTGTACAAATTTGACTATCAATGCTATAAAGAACAGGTGCTCCTGTGTGGTGGCACAAAATAATTTTACAGTTGCTGTGTGAGACTGACTGCACAACCATGCAAGATCTCATGGGAAAACCATTTAGTTTAATTGAGCTTTTGAACTCTATCTTGTCCCCTTGTTATACAACTCCAGTGAGAAGCTGAGTTTTTGCTGGTATAATAATACTAAAAAAAAAAAAAAAAAAAAAAAAAAACAGAGGAAATTAAACCACAAACAACTATATTCAAAAAAATAAAGGGTCTGGCTGGTGCCCAAGAAAACAAGGAAATTTAAAGATAAAGAAAACTGTCCTTACTTCACCCCGTTGCGCCTGAGGATGGCTGGGGTTTCCAAAGAAGGCAGGCTGTGACATGCCCTGCTCCGCCGGGGAGTGGCCAGCGCATCGCCAAGGGACGAGCCCTCATCACAGACAAGCTGGACTTTCTCTCTGGCTCCTTAATGGGAAAGTCATGTGGCAACACAGAAACCCAGGCTTTGACATCTAAAAGCCCTCCTGGCCATGTGTGCGGCTGGGATGGATTAGGACTAAATAAAGCCTGGGCTTGCTGACAGGACATGGAACAGGGGAGGCTGTGAGCAGGCTGCACATCCCCTGAAATGGCTGACCGGTGCCCATCTCCCCACCACTTCTTCTTGGCCAGGGATTGGGCACAGCAATGCACCAACCTGCAGCAGGAGCTGCTTTGGCAGCCTGGGAGGAGCAGAGAACCTGTCTACAAACCAGTGTCTTAAACTCAGAAGGCTCTGGATTAGCCAAGGCTCCGGCTTCAATTCTACACTAGGAGTCCAGCTTTCCCTGTGCACTGCCACATTAGAGGGAGGAAAATGGAAAGTGGCAAAGCCAGAACTGTCCAGAGAAAGCCAGCGGTGCTCATGTGGTTTCCCACCCTGCAGCAACACCATGGATCACGTTGGTGGATGGCCTGGCCCAGCCTCCTAATCTCAGGTGTGCACTTCTGGCAGGAAAACTGTCCCAAACCAACACAGATACCTCTGCTCACCTTCAGCCTGAGTAGGCTGGCAGTGCTCAGAGGCCTGGCAGGTCAGTGGGGGGAAAACTAGCAGGGAACAAAATACAAAATAAAACAATCCACTTTGCATGATCGTTTGTTAAGCAAATGCTTGTATTGGTTAATGTAGTTGCTGGTTTCATTATGACAAGGTTTGGCAGCATGGTCTGTGCTTGCAGTCCATGTTAATGATCCCTTTTGACCTCGTAACATCTTAGAGGAGCAAGTTCACCCTTTTTCATTTTTATTCTTTTGTGATACAGGTTTTACTATTGCCACAAGCCTTCAGAGAGGCTCCAGACAGCTCTCATTATTTCAACTCTTAATTCATTGTTAACTTATCACTATTTTATTTATTCTTGAATACTTTAAATAAAAAAGAATTTCCTCTACTGTCCTTCTGAGAATATGTGGCTCTGGTGAATTCATGCGCTTTCATTCAAAATCAAATTAAAAGACCTAGGCAGTGTCACTTGAGTGTGAAAATGTGCCAAATCACTGGGAAAAAAATATGCCGTATCCTTATCTGACATCTGTATCCCTGAAAATGCTTCTTGCAGGTGTGTGTCTTAGCAAAGAGTAAAATCCACACTCCTGATTTATATGTTCACTTTGCTTGCTGAAATCCCATTAAACAAATGAGCTGTATGCATTATTATTATTATTATTATTATTATTATTATTATTATTATTATCATCATCATCATCATCATCATCATCATCATCATCATCATCATCATCATCATCATCATCATTATTATTTTTCTCACTGTCACTTCTCACTTTAGGCTCAACTAATTCCCTTGTACTTGTTTGGATCCCATTAACATTTTCTACCATGAAGTGAAAGGAAAGCAATAAAGGCATTGAAAAAATTCCTATGGACCTGCTACATTATAAAGACAGAAATTGTTTCTAAGTGATTGGAACATTTTGTCCATTTTATTCTTTGATACAGTATGTCCTTTTCTACTCCAGGAATCAGAGATGGATTCAGGCCTAAAAGCCTACTTCATTTATAAGCACATTTCCTAAATTAGGTGCAAAGACTACCATCTCCTTGCACCTCCATTGGCAGAGCCAGACAGCCTGAAATCTCAAGCTTTTTAGCAGTTTGTAGGGGAGATGGGAATCTATAGGCCAATTCTGAGAGAGCACTCATTACTTCAAAACCCGAGCTCTCTCCTAGGTTGCCAGCAAAGAACTACTGGGGAACCTTGACTCCCAAGCAGGGTGGAACATGGGGAACTCAACTGGGCATCCCATGTCCCAGCTGACAGCCTTAATTTCAGACCTGTTGATTATTCTGGGGTTTGGCTTTCTTTTTTTTGACATAGGACTTTTCAAAAGGTCTCAGTTTCAACTGAACACGAATGTGTGAAATTTGTGGAAGCTTGAAAAAACTTGGCAGGCTGGATAAACTCTTTCTCACCTATCTAAAGCCTTCTGTTTTCTCCTGGATGTGATTAGTGGTTTTCAGGCTTATCTAATTTTTTCCCAGTGGAATTGGAGACTCCTGTACAGCGAATTCATTAAGATAGCTTGCGTCTCTCAGATACCTTTTGTTGAGCCTTCAGGAGTTGTACACAGACCTCTCTTCACTCGATACTGCTGAACGACAGGAAAAAATGCTAATATATAGCTTGGTTCCTCCTAGAGGAACTCTTTAACTGTGCTCTTCAAATGCCTATATAAAATTATTGTCAGTAATTTAAAGTTACATATTTTCCATTTTTGACCTTAATGAGTCAATGCACCTACCTCTACTAGGAGAACCTGAAGCACCATGTAAGAGTCTCATTTTTTGAAATGTTGATGTTCACATTCCTACCAGTTCTTACCAGCTGCTGAATAACTAAAACCAACTGTTGATTTTTCCATTGATTCCTAATCATATGATCCACCTAGAGTGTAGTGCCTCCAAAGCCACTTGGCAATTGGGCCTTTTTACATATTTTTTCAGTGGTCAGGTCAAAACGCAGGAAGCTACTAGAGAGTAGCTTGAACTGGATACACACACAGATAATACTGCTAAGAAATGCTTCCTCTTGGAATTATTGGTGTCTGGTGCCACTGTTTTCTAGATAGTTTTCAGTGTGAACTTTCTCAAATGAAACCTCCTTCCAAAGCCAGGCTATGTACAGAAGCTGGCAGAGTCCTTGCAGATGACTCAGGACGGAGCACATAACTGTGTATATCACATCTATACAAACGAGCTTCAGCTGCTTGCTAGCTAACCAACCCGCCAGCGTCCATCTTGACTGTATTTCCCAAAGAAGAGAAAAACTTAGAGGGCAGGATCTTCACATCTGTTTCACCCCGAAACAAGTACATTAGTACAATTGCCAGAGCGCCACAACTTCAGTGTGTAAACCCTGTGCGTTGAGCCATGGCCCCAGCTCACTTCCCGTGTGGCTCTGGCTCACCAGCATGCAGTGCCTGACCCCTCTGCAACTGGGTGATGGCTGTGTGTCTCTTCTGGGACAGGATTAGGCAACCACAGGTGGCACCACCTGCTGCAAAGCTCTCTGCCTGGGTTTACTCTGCTAATGATTCCTAGACATTTAAGAGCCAGCTCAGTTGCTGAAGGGGAAGTGCCCGAGGGGACAATGGGCTCATTGTAGCTGTTCAGCAGTATCAGAGACTTCCTCATTGACTGGCATTCGGCATAGCTTGTTGGGCTGGATGCAAATGGTGTGAGCAGTTGGCTGTGCCTCTCCAGAAAGGTGGCAGGAAGAGTTACACAATGCTACACAATAAAAAAGTACTGCCATGCAACCTCTACCTGCAGCTTGAGGTTTGAAGCCAGTAATACCATCTATTGATAAAGCCAGCAAGAAGTGCCATGGTCATTGTCTTTGCTTACCACAATACCCAGGCCCATTTTGAGCAGGGGAACTGGCATGGAGAGTCCAGAATTCCCAGGTGACATCTCCAGAACCTGCAGCTCTGATTTGATTAGTGTCTTCTGTGGTGATGGTTGAGAATTGCTTGGGGCATTTAGAAAACATAAATTCACATAGAGGCTAACCTAAAGTCTTAAACATTCATAAGAAAACTCACCTATTTAGTCCACCCTCTGCACCCTCTTCCCTATAATCTCTCAAAATATACAAGAGATAGGAGACTCCTTAACAGATCTCCCAAGACCCACCACACCTTACCTGCTTGCCTGCTCTGCAGCTGTATCACAGTTTCCAGAGGATGAAAAGAAGCATAGCTAGCAGGTCGAGGGAGGTGATTCTCCCTCTTTCCTCTGCTCTCATGAGACCCCACCTAGGATACTGTGTTCAGCTCTGGGGCCCTCAATGTAAGAAGGACATGGACCTGTTGGAGCGAGTCCAGAGGAGGGCCACAAGGATGATCAGAAGACTGGAGCACCTCACCTATGAAGACAGACTGAGGGAGGTGGTGTTATCCAGCCTGGAGAAGAGAAGCCTCCAGGGAGACCTTATAGCATCTTATAGCAGTCTTATGGCAGCCTTCCAGTAACTAAAGGGGGTCTACAAGAAAGCCAGTGAGCACTTTGTCAGCGAGTGTAGTGACAGGACAAGTGATAATGGCTTTTAACTGAAAGAGAGTAAATATAGAATCATAGAATCATAGAATGGTTTGGATTTGAAGGGACCCTTAAGGATCATATAGTCGACCCCAACTGCCATGGGCAGGGACACCTTCCACTAGACCAGGTTAATCTAAGCCCCTGTCACCCTGGCCTTAGATTTAGATTAGATATTAGGAAGAAGTTCTTTACTATGAGGGTGGTTAGGCATGGGAACAGGTTGCCCAGAGAAGTTGTAGATGCCCCATCCCTACAAGTGTTCAAGAACATGTTGGATGGGGCTTTGAGCAACCTGGTCTAGTGGAAGGTGTCTCTGCCCAAGGCAGGGAGGTTGAAGTTAGATGATCTTTAAGGTCGCTTACAACCCAAACCATTCTATGAGTGTATGATTCCATTATTCCTAAGTGAGGCTTTCATTTTTATGTTGATACAGCTTCTTTGTATTTTTAGCTCAAGCCCCACTGTCTCATGAAAATCAGTGCTTGCTTCCTGCTGTGCTGCATAGATGTATATTGTATGATTTGTCTTTAACAACAAATACAGTAAGTAATTACAAAAATCAAAGTCAGTGTACCATCCTATAGTCCTGTGGTGGTTTCACTGTGATGGGTGGCTAAACTCCATCACAACACACTTTCACTCACTTTCCTCAAAATAATTTTTTTTTTTTTTTGGGGGGGGGGGGAAAGGAGGGAGAGGGGAGAATATTAAGGAAATAAGAAGGGGCTCACATGTTCACATAGGGACAGGGAGGTCACTCACCAGTTACTGTCACAGGTAAAACAGACTCAACATAGGGAGACTAATATAATTTATTGCATATTTCTAACAGATTAGAGCAATAAGAGGCTAAAAAGAAGCTAAAAATACTTTTCCCCCTCCCCATTCACCCTATTTCCCCTGCTTCCCCCGGGCAGCACAGGGGAATGAGGGATGGGGGCTGCAGTCAGTCCGTAGTGCTTTGTCTCTTTTGGTCCTTCACAGTCACTCTCTGTTCACAGTCACTCTGTCCCCTGCTCCAGTGTGGGGACCACAGGGTCCCTCCCATGAGATGCCATCTTTCTTAAACTGATCTTGCGTGGGCTTCCCACTGACTGCAGTTATTCATGTACTGCACAACATGGGTCCCCCATGGGAAGCATTGCCCCTACTCCTGCGTGGGCTCCTCTCCACGAGCTACAGCTCCGTCCGGGGGCCTGCTCCTGGGGGCGGCTCTCCATAGGCCGCAGCCTCCCCCAGGCCACATCCACCTGTTCTACCGGGGGCTCCTTCATGGGCTGCAGCGTGGAGATCTGCTCCATGTGGGACCCATGGGCTGCAGGGGGACAGCCTGCTCCACCAGGGGCCTCTCCACAGGCTGCAGGGGAACTGCTGCTGCATGCCTGGAGCACTTACTGCCCTCCTGCTGCACTGACCTTGGGGTCTGCAGGGCTGATTCTCACTCCTCTCTCCCAGCTGCTGTTGTACAGCAGTTTTTTTTTTTTTTTTTTTTTTTTTTTTTTCCTGCTTCTTAAAGCTGCTCCCACAGAGGTGTAACCAACATTGCTCATTGGCTCACCTCTGGCCAGCAGCGGATCCTATTTGGAGCTGTGTGGAACTGGCTCTGATCTGACATGGGGCAGTTGTTGGATTCCTCACAAAAGCAACCCCTGAAGCCCCCTGCTACCAAGCCCTTGCCACGTAAACCCAATACAAGTCCATACCACAGAGGTCACTACCACAGCTACGTGTTGTCTCAGGTCAGGCCAAGCTACAAACAACATCAGAAAGCCAGGTAACTGTAGACAGACAGTAAACACAGCACAAAATCTATTCTGGCATATGGTTAATCTCATTTCTTGTAATGTGCCATCCCACAGTGCCAATACTAATCTTTGATAACTGAGACTAGTCTCTCTGCTGCTGGCAAGGGCCCTTTGGTACCAACATGGGGAGGTCTGTAGGTAAGGTGTGGTGTATGAACCTCAGAGTCTAGTCAACACCCAGGGAACTGGCAAGCAGGCATCCCTCAGAGTTCACTTGGAACAGGACTGAATGATGAATTTATCTATATGCATAACTTCAGGCTTCTTCCTCAATTAAATGAAGGTTCAGGTGACTTCCTCCCTACAGCTGTAAAATAAGAAGACTTTTTTAGTGCATGTGTGCACACACACTAGTGGGAAACACTGTAGATATGTTTTTTGTATTTAGTCCAAGGTAAGCAAAGATTTGAAATTTTTGGAGTGGAATTCATTCACAAATCCCAGAGGGTTCTTAAATACTGAATATTAAGAACTCACTGTTAATGACAAACCCCTTGTCAGCATGAGCAATCCAGCACCATACTTCAGAGTCTATACTTTAGACAGTTTAATTAGTATAAATTTGATTTCAGGTAAGCTAACTGAGAACAAATTAATTTCATCAAAACCATAGCTCTTGCTTTGAAATGAGTGTATATCATTTGCAATAATGATTACAACTGCTGTGAACTCTATGAGTCCATTTCTAAACATGAGGACCTTTTGATTTACAAGTATGCTTATTTGTGTGACCCTAGTAATGGTTTCATCTTGTGGGGCTAGCTATTTTTCATTTTTCTTCATTCCTGAGAACACGTCCTGCAGCAAAAGTTCAAGACCTAAAAACCTGCTGACATTAAAATTCTCAGACTCATTTACTTCTCTGAATGTCATGTGGTGGAAAGACGAGACAGATTTTCTTGCCTCTGGCCTAGTCCTCTCTTCCTGATCTGAAGATGTCGGCATTACTGAAGCATCTTGGTTTGGCATTTGTTTTATCTCTTGTTTGCGAAGATACTGTTCTGAATAGCACTTTCTTTTTTTGTGGTACCAAATGGCTGGATATTAAAAGGGAAAAACAGTAGTGGAAAAGACATTTGTCTTTTCTGAAGAACAGCAAGCAGAACTAAATGTTGAATTAGTCTCCAGCTGTCTGGTAGACTGGCTGTACCAATGCTGCAGAACAGCCATCCTTTTTGTAGCCATCTCCCCAGTGTTCCCATACACTCACACAGGGGCATATCAAGCAACTTTATTCACTTCCATGATGATTCTTCAGATTACCCAAAATAAGTTAACGAAAATAACAACAATGTTTGTTGCTCTCAGTTCAGGTATTCAGTTTCATCTGATAATATGCACAAGTTATCATACTTGTCTGTACGGAAGTTTTTTTAAAAGAGTGTCACTAAAGTAAAGTTGACAACTAATTTCAGTCAGGGAGGCAAAAGGATGAAGAAAGGGTTTCTGCTATGACAGCAAATTTAGTAGACAGAAACAATGCATGATTTGAGCGCACATATCCTTAATGCTATGTATGAAATTTTTTTCTTCAATACATAGAGTTAAAAATAAAAACTTCCTTAAAACTCCAGCCACACCTCTGCTTCTTGTAGTTAAAATCACAAGAAGTAGGGAAAGGGAAACAAGAAGTTCAACAGGTTAATATGACTATCAAAAGAAAAAAGAAATCCATCAGATTAAAAAGATTAATCACTAGTCTTTGTCTTCCTTATTTCTTTCTTCTTTCTTTCTTTCTTTCTTTCTTTCTTTCTTTCTTTCTTTCTTTCTTTCTTTCTTTCTTTCTTTCTTTCTTTCTTTCTTTCTTCCTTCCTTCCTTCCTTCCTTCCTTCCTTCCTTCCTTCCTTCCTTCCTTCCTTCCTTCCTTCCTTCCTTCCTTCCTTCCTTCCTTCCTTCCTTCCTTCCTTCCTTCCTTCCTTCCTTCCTTCCTTCCTTCCTTCCTTCCTTCCTTCCTTCTTTCCTTCCTTCCTTCCTTCCTTCCTTCCTTCCTTCCTTCCTTCCTTCCTTCCTTCCTTCCTTCCTTCCTTCCTTCCTTCCTTCCTTCCTTCCTTCCTTCCTTCCTTCCTTTCCCCTCCCCCTTTATTTAACAATCTAGAACTCTCCTGAAATCAGGTGGTGATCCCTATGCTTCTAAAAGATCTCAGTAGGCTTACCTCTTAAATCGGAAATAGCTGCATGGTAGCTCCTGACTGTACAAGCAGCCAGTGGCCACTGAGATCAGGCCAGCTTTCTCCTTTGCCTGAGGGATGGAAACTCACATACCCAGTTGCGAATGCTCTTAGATCTGGAAAAGCAACTGTGCCCTCACTTACTCCAGCTAAATACATCTTTCATTGCTGGAAGTCATGCATTGTGGATTAAGCTAAGCAGAAAGTCTAGGAATGACCTTATCCTCTCTGGATAGCCCAGCAATCATGACATGTGAAGGGGAGAAAGATGTGCCTGACTCCCCCAGCAGGAGCTGAAGTCAGATTCCCTGTACCCAGGGGATTATAGCCATTGTTAAAGCAGGAGTCATGCCACCGCTGTCACCCACTGGGCTCTGAAAGACAGCCACGCTTACCACAGTATTTCATACAGAGCATCATTCAATGGGTTTGCTTGGGAACTTCTGAATGAATCAACTTGTTTGTGTGGAATATATAGAAAAAGACCACATCTGTGGTCATGATAGGGCTTAACTATGAGACAGGCTCTGAATTGCACAGTTCTGTTATGACTGAGGCACTACTGGGCATACCCAGGAGCACACATCTGTGTACCAAGGGAATGTTCAATCCTGTTCATAAACTGCACGTGCTGGGCCTAAATTTTTAGTGGGAGATGTCAAAGTTGTATTTTGGGTGTCTAAATCCTTTCATTTCTCTGGGTATGCCTACAAGAAGCGCACTCAAATCCACAGAAATGCACTTTTTAATGACAAGGTCAGGCTGCTAGTGCTATGCGTACCGGGGCTAGTATGACCAGTGAGCTCTGTATCTGGGAAGGAGTATCTAGAAAAATGTGGAAGTCCCCATCACAACATCTACAGATGCCACTAGTGATAGCAGTATCATCCCCCTTCTGATTTCTAGGATGTCAGTACTTTCCATACCCTGGTTTCCAGTTAGCCCATGTACCTTCCTTCTGCATAGCTCCCTTCAAGATGATGCTCTGAATGCATACTCCTAACTTCCCAGAAGAAAACAATTCATTGCTACCTCTAACCATTCTCTCACACAACAAAAGCACACAGCATCTCCCAAACATCTGCTCTGGTCCTGTGTCTTGGACAAGGATTTATACAGAACAACACAGGCATTAGCAGAAACAAACCAGATAAGTGCTCAGATGCTAGAAAACACTTTATGTTCATGTATTCCCTTAAAACTCACAAACCAGTAGAGCTGGAAGTTTTTGCTACTATTCCTTGCAACAGATCTAAGAACTGATTTATGTACTCATTAGTGAGATGGCAGTAATAGGATGGAACTCACAGTGCTAACAAAGTCACCCCCAGCACAGCATGGTACCAGCAATACTGGCACAGGAGTGCAAGGCAGTAAAAGAAGAGCACTGTGTTCAGCTGAAATTACAGAGCTGATGTGGACACTCTGATATATCCAGCCACTAATACTGGATAAATTCTGTGCCTTGTAAAAATCTGTTTGCCACTTCCAGATGCTCACACCCATAGCTAGTTACTGAATTTGGGTGATTCAGATGTAAGTAATTAACATACCAGTCTTGTTAACATTCCATTTACTTTAATTCTGATGAAGCATCATATTGTAAAGCAGACAACAATGAAAAGCATGTCCTTTCTCAAATTGTTTAAATATATTAATCATGAAAGCCATGATGGATTTTAATTAGTCATTTTTAAATTTGGGGGGCAGGGAGGGGAAGAGGGATTAGCTGACAAAACTGAGCAATACCACTGCCAGAACTTCCAGCTCTTTTAATAACTGTGTATGAAATGAGATAAAAAAAATCTTTAGATTAGTGACCAGACCAAAAGATATTTTTACAGCTGCCAAGGTTCTCATTGAAGATATAAACCAGAATCTAAAGGGATTCTGTGTATGTGTGTGTTGCATTAAGAAATCCTACTTACAACAGCACTAACATTAGCTTTGACGGAGGCTGAATAGTGGAAGGGGAGGGTGTGGGCTTGGCAGCAAATGCCTTCTGTCCAGTGCAGTGCTAATATATCCAAACAAAATCATTTAAGGAGACAGGTTTCTTGTCACACATTGTTGTTCTATTTAGCACGTGTGTACAGGTTATGAAAGGGTTGGATTCTCTCTTGTGTTCCTCAGGTGGAGGATGAGGCTGGAGTGGCCAGTTAGGAGGTGTTACTCCTGTCAGTGAGCAACTCTGTGGCACAGGGACATACTGCAGTCAGCAAGCATCTGCCTCCCCCTCCCCACCTTGCCCCACTTAGCACAGGTCAGATATAAAATCTTTTAAGAAGTCTCTTCTATCCCAACAATGTCCCAAGAGTGGTCTTGCAGTTGAACTGAAAATGAGTGGGCAGACTGGAGATCAGGCCCAGGTTAAAATCCATTCTTACCACTCATCTGGTGCAAGTTTAGTTTTAAGGACTACAGGGAAACAGTGCAGAATTGGAACTCAGCATGGAGAGAGCTCTACTGATGCTATTGTTAACTGAAAGCCAAATATTTGATGCAGTGCCCAAAGACATGATTAGGAAATGAGTTTGGGCTGGTGAAAGCTGCCAGATTGCTAGCACTGGGATATGAAGCATCTTGTGAAGTCTCAGAAACCTTTCTGTAGCTGCAGATGAGGATTCATAGTCAGCTTATTGCTGATCTAAAACTCCGGAGTAGGAGGAGGTAGTTCTCTCTTACACAAGGACACAGAAGCCTGAGTAATGTCATGTCCTCTGGTGTTTGGTGTCCTCTGGTGAGCTGGTGTTTACTGGCCCTACATTCCTAACTGTGAACCAGAGATGACTGCCACTCATACGCCATACAGGCACTGTCCAAAATCATTGAAGCCACTACTGCATACACTGCAGAAGTTACCTCCTGTCTGTTGAAACCCATGCAGGCATTAACAGTGGAAATACTTTAAAGTGCTGGAGCTGTTGGTGTTTTAGTAGCTGGACTTGATGCATTAACCTATTGCTCACAGGCCTCTCATTAAGTGGGAATAATTTTCAGGCAGTAACATTTCAACTAAACCCAAATGTAATTGAAGGATCTGTCTTTCTATGATAAGTCCAAACACCTCCACCTATAGAACAAGTTTTCTTTTACTGAAACATTTTCTTTTGTAGGGGGCATATTTCCTTTTCATTCTGCCATACAAGCTCCAAGAATGATCAAAGTCACAAATCGCAGCTGAAAGCAGTTACAAGAAACTGGAGATAATAAAACAAATATTGTAAGACCCCTAATATGTGCGGCTCTCATAAAAAATGAGCAATCGGGAAATATCTCTGCAACTCCTCTTTTAAGTTCATTTAGTACTTTTATTACATGAGTTCTGAAGAGCTAAAGTCATAATTTTCCAAAAGCATCATAATGCTGTTTCTACTTAGAGATTTTTGGAAAATTTTGTAAATAAGCAAACATCTTCATGACATGTATTAAATGCAAACTGAACAAGATTAAGATACCAGAGCAAAACAAAGTACATAATAACAGAACAGTCGCAGATTATAAATCACAGACTATAAATCACAGTAGTCCTTCAAAATCTCCCATCCATACTTTTGCAATTCATTTCTGGGATTGATGGCCTAATTCATGTTCAATTTATCACTTGGCACTTGTAATAAATTCTTAAGATGAATGCAAAAAGAAATATTATTTTATTCTATGAATAATGTCAGAAAGTTCTATGAAGCATTTGAAATATATCTCATCAGATGAATGGAAATAAAACACAGTCCTGTTCCTTGACAACTTATTTCTCCAGCTTTTAACAAAAATGTTCAAAGAAACAAGAAAAGGCTCTGGGAGGGCAACTAAGATTGTAACACATTTTCTTGGAGAAAGGGATAATTTGGATTTTTTTTTCTGAAGATTGAATCTCAAACATATTTGAAAAATGGTCAGGAGCCATATGTCTGAAATTTTCAAGGAATATTAAGGCTAACAGGCTAAATGTCTGCCCTGAGATGTTTTAGAGGATGCAGATTGGCTAAACGGTGTCCAGCTTTTGAAAACCTGGATATACTCCAATTTGAAGCTTGGAGAAAAGGGCCTTAATGAGTCTTTGGTATCTGCTTCTATTGATCAACAGAACATCTTGAGTTGGGTAAAAGATGGATGCAATTTGTGAAGATCGAAACCTAAGGCAACAGCTCTTGCCCTTATATGCACTGCTTCAAAGGCTTCCTGTGAAGCCTTGAAGATCAAGGAAAAGGGAAAGATCAAGGGAATGAACTATCTTGGTCTGACCTGCCCTCTGGTCAAGCTGTCTGGGGAGGTGGCATGTAGGGACTTTCAAGCCATTCTGCTGTCAGACCCAGCAAGGCAGCATAAAGTCCATGAATCCACAGTTTGGGTGGTATTACTATTGCCTCTGTCAACCTCACTGTCTGCATCTTCATGGGAAACAGGATTTGAAAGGCCATATGTTGCTGCCACTGAGAAGATGCACTCTTTCTCTCCTACCCACTAAAAAGGGAAAAGTACTTGAAGGTTTGCCTCTTTTTGCCTCTTTTTTATTCTTTTGACTAGAAGAGAATGTATTGGATCTGCACTGATAGATGCCCTTCAAGCTGCATTCATGCTGCAGCTGATCTCAGCATTGAAGGCTTATCAAGATATACATGTACATTTAATTTTTCAGTATTCAGGGCTGTCCCCAGAATGAGTATCTCAGTCACTTTGGGCTGCCTGGCTGGGCATTGCCTTGAAGGTATCCTCAGCAGAAGAGCCTGACCACTGCTGGTGGTCCTGGCTGTGTTCCTGCTGCCAGGGGAATGAAGAAGAAGAAGCTGTAATTCTACTGAACTGCACAGGGAATTTTTAGTGCAATCTTCTGAAAGATGATTAGTTAGAACATACTACACTGACTCAAAAATTACATAAAATTCCCATCATGCTTGATTCAATGATGAGAGGGTCACCTCAAGAGATGACAGACCTAACATGTTTATGAGTCCTAAGGGATTACAGTGTTTTATTAATCCTGGGTGAAAACAAACTTGGAAGCAGAAAAGGTAGCTTTACTTGTGCCACAAATCAGTCTTGCCTCCAAGAGCACACTGTTCCTGACTACCTTAAATGTCTTTAGAGTTGGCTGTTCTTTGTTTCTATCTTGATTCACAATTGCCTTCCAAAGTGAAAAGTACTTCAGATGAAACAGGAAATCTGATTAGCAAGTTCTACCAAGTGTGCAACATACAGCATCCTGAATTTGGACCGAGTTGGGAAACATAATGGAAATTTTTACTGTGTATGAAAACAGTTATTATCATGACTTCAAAGCTCCTCAACCAACTTTCTGTATAATTTAATCTGCTTTTTACATGTCAGTAGTGTACTCAAAATATACTGCCAGTATGTCCAACCATTACAATAAACATGAAGTGTTTGTGTTGGCACCTGAGACACAATTAGACATTTGCTTGTTTGTATTTTAAAGCATAAAGTAAGCTAACCAGTTCTCCTGATGGTCAAAAATGAACAGAAGAGACTTGTTTGATCCAAAAAAGTTGCTTGAGAGAATCAGGAGCAACTAAAAAGCTGTATACATAGAGGATAGAATGGAAATTGCATTCAGTCCTCAGTGCTGTGATTTGCTGGTACACAGCCGTAATAAAACATCTTTAGTCAGCTTTGATGGAAGATGTAAGTCTGTTAACCTGATGGAGTCTGTGGGAATAACAAAAAGGCTTTGTCTCTGATGTGGGAAGGTCTCCAGCATCCTTTCTGAAAAGCACCAGCCTGACACATCTCTAATCTAAAATCTTTTATGTGGCCATGAATAATAATGGAAATAAAGGTGCATGTCCAAAAATCATATCCTGCCCTGTGAAAGTGTTTTGAGAAAGCTCACCAACTATGGGCAGCACTTACTACAGTCTTGTCTGAAAACGAAGTCTGGGCTTATGATAGGCCCAGGGAATGCAGATTCTGTTTTCTTTAGGCAGGAGACAACCATAGTGAATTGACCAGCGCAGCACTGCTTCTGGTACTCAAACCAGATCACTGAAAGCCAGTGTGAGTATCTCTGCCCTCTTCTGCAACTGATAGTCCATTTTGGTATCCCTTAAATGAACAAGAGAATGAGGCTGTGGATTCTCAGCATCTGATTTCCCTTCCATGAGGGGACCGTTAGAAGCGTTTAGGTCACATAAGCTGTATTTTCATGTAGTATTGTATTTACATCTAGAAGGAGCGGTAGCATGGACTGGGATCCTGCTGCACTAGGTTCCAGGTAAGCCAAGAAGAAAGGAGTTGCTGGCTGCTGTGGAGTGACATGGCAGTGCACAGCCCAACATGGCCAATGCTGCAGCTTTTATGATCTGAGCCCTTTTGTTATGTTGAGGAGAGCCAGCTTGGGCCTTGCTTGCATTTGGTCTTTGGAAGAAAGGGTCAATTGCCCCAGTTTTGCCAGCTGAAGGGGCTCTGTGCCAACAGAAAACTGGGAGGAGAAGCAGGACAACCAGCTCCTCAGAGCGGGAGGGGAAAGAGGCTGCCAGGGCTGCCAGGCCCTGCTGTTTGTTTGTATTTTTGTTTTCAGTTCTGCCTTGAAATAAAACATATTACTAAACCTCTGCAAACTACTGCATTGTATAAGTCAGCCCTATGATTCAGCCTACGATCTCACAGAAACATCTATGGTAACATGTAGGAATACTGAGGCAAAAGAAGATAGGCTGTGATCTCAGCAGCTACTTGTGCTGGCAGGAGCAAATATCTGCACAAAAGCAAAACTAAGAAAACATCAATTTTATATACTTTTTGGACTGCAGCTTGAATCACTCGATTTTTTTTTCATGCTCAGCTCCTTTGTTTCAGTCCTACTACTGCTTGTTTTTCAAATTGATTATTTGCTGCAGGATTTTTTTCTAATTTAACAGGCAGCTGGAGCTTATTAGACATGATTTTCTGCTGTAATATTTTATATCACTACTTGATAATGGCACACCTGTAAACACCCTCTATAACTAGCAACTTCAGGCACTTGTGAAATCCGCCTGCTACAGCTTATGTGGCAGGGATGCTGGGTAACCACAGCATAGCAGTGTAGGTCCAAACTTTCTTAAGCACATTTTTTTCCTGTTTCCTAATCTCCCCTGACATAATGTTGAAAGTTATTACTTAGCTGCATAAAGAGAAACATCTGTCAATTATTTACCTGCTTACATGTGGGACCAGGTAGCCAGAAGCTGTTACAGCAAGCCAAGGCAAATGCCCAGTCTCCACGAAAGCAGAAAACCAACTGCAGCCACCTAACTCAACTATCTAGGGTAAGTCAATAAAAATCTGTTCTCTTTCAGAGAACAACAGAGATTTCTCCAAATATCATTTTTGACATCCAAGTCACGGCGGAGTAGACCTTGAACCTCTCTGGAGATCTCTTGGAAAATGAGATTTTTAGCAGCTGCAAGTAAATATTTAAGTAAGTATTCAAATGCACAACTTGCTGAGTAGATGAAGGGAGATTTTTCTTGCTCATCTATGAAGTACATCCTATTCATGCTGTGCAACAAAAATGCTACCATCTGAGGTCCAGTCTGCACCCACAGTGCTCCTGTCATAAGTTACAAAATTTACTGCTTTTCCAGTTTTCCTGGTGTAAAGACTGGACTCTTCAGAAGCACTCAGTGTCTGCTGAAGCCTGATCCTGTTGGGAGTCACTATGAAGTTATCACTTATTTCAGTGGAAGAAGAAACATGAATAAAAGGTTTAGGTTATATGTGCCAGGACTAAAATGTCCATTTTTTCCCTTCTGTCCTGCAAATAACAGGAAACTGTACCAAAGGTTTTGTGAGACTGCTCAGAAAGAGCATCTGGAAAAAAAAGTCACTCTTGAAGAAATTTGTTCTTTCCTCTCACGACTTATAGGCAGATTTTTGCCAATGTTACTTTGTACTAGATATTTTTTGCTATGGATAGTAGACCCCTTTGAGTTGGGGGTTTCTTACCGGGCTCTCTGCATCTTAAAAAGAGAAACCCAAGACTCTGGTTTTAGGCTTGCTGTGTGCTTGAATTTGGTCT
>NW_028137307.1:0-54586 GCF_965140915.1 Aythya marila | reverse complement strand
GCAAATAAACCCAACAGAGACCCCAAAACACGTCAAAAACACCCCAAAAAATATCGGCATCACCCCCAAATCTGGAAGAAAATACACCAAAACCATAGATCCACCCCAAAACCACCCTAAACCTACCTGATCTTCTCCAAAACCCACAATCCACACCTATTTAACATAATGACAAACAAGAACACAACAAAACCTAATGGAGACCCCAAAACACGTCAAAAACACCCCAAAAAATATCGGCATCACCCCCAAAACTGGAAGAAAATACGCCAAAACCATAGATCCACCCCAAAACCACCCTAAACCTACCTGATGTTCTCCAAAACCCACAATTTACACTTTTCCACCATGATGACCAATGAGAACGCAAATAAACCCAACAGAGACCCCAAAACACGTCAAAAACACCCCAAAAAATATCGGCATCACCCCCAAATCTGGAAGAAAATCCCCCAAAACCATAGATCCACCACAAAACCACCCTAAACCTACCTGATCTTCTCCAAAACCCACAATCCACACCTATTTAACATAATGACCAACAAGAACACAACAAAACCTAATGGAGACCCCCAAAACACGTCAAAAACACCCCAAAAAATATCGGCATCACCCCCAAATCTGGAAGAAAATACGCCAAAACCATAGATCAAACCCAAAACCACCCTAAACCTACCTGATCTTCTCCAAAACCCACAATCCACACCTATTTAACATAATGACCAACAAGAACACAACAAAACCTAATGGAGACCACAAAACACGTCAAAAACACCCCAAAAAATATCGGCATCACCCCCAAATCTGGAAGAAAATACACCAAAACCATAGATCCACCCCAAAACCACCCTAAACCTACCTGATGTTCTCCAAAACCCACAATTTACACTTTTCCACCATGATGACCAACGAGAACAAAACAAAACCCAACGGAGACCCCAAAAACACGTCCAAAACAACCCAAAAAAGAACAGGATCACGCCAAAAAATAGAAGAAAACCCCAAATACCATAGATCCACCCCAAAGACACCCTAAACCTACCTGATGTTCTCCTAATCCAAAGCACACTCCCAACCACCATAAAACACATTAGGAACTCAACGAAACGCAACGGAAACCCCAAAACACTTCAAAATCACCCGAAGAAAGGAGAGGATCACTCCCCCAAAAAGAAGAAAACCCCAAATACCATGAATCCACGTGAAAACTCCCCCTAAACCTACCTGAACTTCTCCAAAACCCACAATTTACACTTTTACAACACGATGACCATGGAAAACCCAATGAAACACAACGGAGACCCCAAAACACGTCAAAAACACCCCAAAAAATATCGGCATCACCCCCAAATCTGGAAGAAAATACGCCAAAACCATAGATCCACCCCAAAACCACCCTAAACCTACCTGATCTTCTCCAAAACCCACAATCCACTCCTATTTAACATAATGACCAACAAGAACACAACAAAACCCAACGGAGACCCCAAAACACATCAAAAACACCCCAAAAAAGAACAGGTTCATGCCAAAAAATAGAAGAAAACCCCAAATACCATAGATCCACCCCAAAGACACCCTAAACCTACCTGATGTTCTCCAAAACCCACAATGTACACTTTTCCACCATGATGACCAATGAGAACGCAAATAAACCCAACAGAGACCCCAAAACACGTCAAAAACACCCCAAAAAATATCGGCATCACCCCCAAATCTGGAAGAAAATCCCCCAAAACCATAGATCCACCCCAAAACCACCCTAAACCTACCTGATCTTCTCCAAAACCCACAATCCACACCTATTTAACATAATGACCAACAAGAACACAACAAAACCTAATGGAGACCCCAAAACACGTCAAAAACACCCCAAAAAATATCGGCATCACCCCCAAAACTGGAAGAAAATCCGCCAAAACCATAGATCCACCCCAAAACCACCCTAAACCTACCTGATGTTCTCCAAAACCCACAATTTACACTTTTCCCCCATGATGACCAATGAGAACGCAACGAAACCCAACAGAGACCCCAAAACACGTCAAAAACACCCCAAAAAATATCGGCATCACCCCCAAATCTGGAAGAAAATCCCCCAAAACCATAGATCCACCACAAAACCACCCTAAACCTACCTGATCTTCTCCAAAACCCACAATCCACACCTATTTAACATAATGACCAACAAGAACACAACAAAACCTAATGGAGACCCCAAAACACGTCAAAAACACCCCAAAAAATATCGGCATCACCCCCAAAACTGGAAGAAAATACGCCAAAACCATAGATCAAACCCAAAAGCACCCTAAACCTACCTGATCTTCTCCAAAACCCACAATCCACACCTATTTAACATAATGACCAACAAGAACACAACAAAACCTAATGGAGACCACAAAACATGTCAAAAACACCCCAAAAAATATCGGCATCACCCCCAAATCTGGAAGAAAATACACCAAAACCATAGATCCACCCCAAAACCACCCTAAACCTACCTGATGTTCTCCAAAACCCACAATTTACACTTTTCCACCATGATGACCAACGAGAACAAAACAAAACCCAACGGAGACCCCAAAACACGTCCAAAACAACCCAAAAAAGAACAGGATCACGCCAAAAAATAGAAGAAAACCCCAAATACCATAGATCCACCCCAAAGACACCCTAAACCTACCTGATGTTCTCCTAATCCCAAAGCACACTCCCAACCACCATAAAACACATTAGGAACTCAACGAAACGCAACGGAAACCCCAAAACACTTCAAAATCACCCGAAGAAAGGAGAGGATCACTCCCCCAAAAAGAAGAAAACCCCAAATACCATGAATCCACGTGAAAACTCCCCCTAAACCTACCTGAAGTTCTCCAAAACCCACAATTTACACTTTTACAAAACGATGACCATGGAAAACCCAATGAAACACAACGGAGACCCCAAAACACGTCAAAAACACCCCAAAAAATATCGGCATCACCCCCAAATCTGGAAGAAAATACGCCAAAACCATAGATCCACCCCAAAACCACCCTAAACCTACCTGATCTTCTCCAAAACCCACAATCCACTCCTATTTAACATAATGACCAACAAGAACACAACAAAACCCAACGCAGACCCCAAAACACATCAAAAACACCCCAAAAAAGAACAGGTTCATGCCAAAAAATAGAAGAAAACCCCAAATACCATAGATCCACCCCAAAGACACCCTAAACCTACCTGATGTTCTCCAAAACCCACAATTTACCCTTTTCCACCATGATGACCAACGAGAACAAAACAAAACCCAACGGAGACCCCAAAACACGTCCAAAACAACCCAAAAAAGAACAGGATCACGCCAAAAAATAGAAGAAAACCCCAAATACCATAGATCCACCCCAAAGACACCCTAAACCTACCTGATGTTCTCCTAATCCCAAAGCACACTCCCAACCACCATAAAACACATTAGGAACTCAACGAAACGCAACGGAAACCCCAAAACACTTCAAAATCACCCGAAGAAAGGAGAGGATCACTCCCCCAAAAAGAAGAAAACCCCAAATACCATGAATCCACGTGAAAACTCCCCCTAAACCTACCTGAAGTTCTCCAAAACCCACAATTTACACTTTTACAACACGATGACCATGGAAAACCCAATGAAACACAACGGAGACCCCAAAACACGTCAAAAACACCCCAAAAAATATCGGCATCACCCCCAAATCTGGAAGAAAATACGCCAAAACCATAGATCCACCCCAAAACCACCCTAAACCTACCTGATCTTCTCCAAAACCCACAATCCACTCCTATTTAACATAATGACCAACAAGAACACAACAAAACCCAACGGAGACCCCAAAACACATCAAAAACACCCCAAAAAAGAACAGGTTCATGCCAAAAAATAGAAGAAAACCCCAAATACCATAGATCCACCCCAAAGACACCCTAAACCTACCTGATGTTCTCCAAAACCCACAATGTACACTTTTCCACCATGATGACCAATGAGAACGCAAATAAACCCAACAGAGACCCCAAAACACGTCAAAAACACCCCAAAAAATATCGGCATCACCCCCAAATCTGGAAGAAAATACACCAAAACCATAGATCCACCCCAAAACCACCCTAAACCTACCTGATCTTCTCCAAAACCCACAATCCACACCTATTTAACATAATGACAAACAAGAACACAACAAAACCTAATGGAGACCCCAAAACACGTCAAAAACACCCCAAAAAATATCGGCATCACCCCCAAAACTGGAAGAAAATACGCCAAAACCATAGATCCACCCCAAAACCACCCTAAACCTACCTGATGTTCTCCAAAACCCACAATTTACACTTTTCCACCATAATGACCAATGAGAACGCAAATAAACCCAACAGAGACCCCAAAACACGTCAAAAACACCCCAAAAAATATCGGCATCACCCCCAAATCTGGAAGAAAATCCCCCAAAACCATAGATCCACCCCAAAACCACCCTAAACCTACCTGATCTTCTCCAAAACCCACAATCCACACCTATTTAACATAATGACCAACAAGAACACAACAAAACCCAACGGAGACCCCAAAACACATCAAAAACACCCCAAAAAAAGAACAGGTTCATGCCAAAAAATAGAAGAAAACCCCAAATACCATAGATCCACCCCAAAGACACCCTAAACCTACCTGATGTTCTCCAAAACCCACAATGTACCCTTATCCACCATGATGACCAATGAGAACGCAACGAAACCCAACAGAGACTCCAAAACACGTCAAAAACACCCCAAAAAATATCGGCATCACCCCCAAATCTGGATGAAAATACACCAAAACCATAGATCCACCCCAAAACCACCCTAAACCTACCTGATCTTCTCCAAAACCCACAATCCACACCTATTTAACATAATGACCAACAAGAACACAACAAAACCTAATGGAGACCACAAAACACGTCAAAAACACCCCAAAAAATATCGGCATCACCCCCAAAACTGGAAGAAAATACACCAAAACCATAGATCCACCCCAAAACCACCCTAAACCTACCTGATGTTCTCCAAAACCCACAATTTACACTTTTCCACCATGATGACCAACGAGAACAAAACAAAACCCAACGGAGACCCCAAAACACTTAAAAAAACAACCCAAAAAAGAACAGGATCACGCCAAAAAATAGAAGAAAACCCCAAATACCATAGATCCACCCCAAAAACACCCTAAACCTACCTGATGTTCTCCTAATCCCAAAGCACACTCCCAACCACCATAAAACACATTAGGAACTCAACGAAACGCAACGGAAACCCCAAAACACTTCAAAATCACCCGAAGAAAGGAGAGGATCACTCCCCCCAAAAAGAAGAAAACCCCAAATACCATGAATCCACGTGAAAACTCCCCCTAAACCTACCTGAAGTTCTCCAAAACCCACAATTTACCCTTTAACAACACGATGACCATGGAAAACCCAATGAAACACAACGGAGACCCCAAAACACGTCAAAAACACCCCAAAAAATATCGGCATCACCCCCAAATCTGGAAGAAAATACACCAAAACCATAGATCCACCCCAAAACCACCCTAAACCTACCTGATCTTCTCCAAAACCCACAATCCACACCTATTTAACATAATGACCAACAAGAACACAACAAAACCTAATGGAGACCCCAAAACACGTCAAAAACACCCCAAAAAATATCGGCATCACCCCCAAATCTGGAAGAAAATACGCCAAAACCATAGATCCACCCCAAAACCACCCTAAACCTACCTGATCTTCTCCAAAACCCACAATCCACTCCTATTTAACATAATGACCAACAAGAACACAACAAAACCCAACGCAGACCCCAAAACACATCAAAAACACCCCAAAAAAGAACAGGTTCATGCCAAAAAATAGAAGAAAACCCCAAATACCATAGATCCACCCCAAAGACACCCTAAACCTACCTGATGTTCTCCAAAACCCACAATGTACACTTTTCCACCATGATGACCAATGAGAACGCAAATAAACCCAACAGAGACCCCAAAACACGTCAAAAACACCCCAAAAAATATCGGCATCACCCCCAAATCTGGAAGAAAATCCCCCAAAACCATAGATCCACCCCAAAACCACCCTAAACCTACCTGATCTTCTCCAAAACCCACAATCCACACCTATTTAACATAATGACAAACAAGAACCCAACAAAACCTAATGGAGACCCCAAAACACGTCAAAAACACCCCAAAAAATATCGGCATCACCCCCAAAACTGGAAGAAAATCCCCCAAAACCATAGATCCACCCCAAAACCACCCTAAACCTACCTGATCTTCTCCAAAACCCACAATTACACTTTTCCACCATGATGACCAATGAGAACGCAAATAAACCCAACAGAGACCCCAAAACACGTCAAAAACACCCCAAAAAATATCGGCATCACCCCCAAATCTGGAAGAAAATCCCCCAAAACCATAGATCCACCACAAAACCACCCTAAACCTACCTGATCTTCTCCAAAACCCACAATCCACACCTATTTAACATAATGACCAACAAGACACAACAAAACCCAACGGAGACCCCAAAACACATCAAAAACACCCCAAAAAAAGAACAGGTTCATGCCAAAAAATAGAAGAAAACCCCAAATACCATAGATCCACCCCAAAGACACCCTAAACCTACCTGATGTTCTCCAAAACCCACAATGTACCCTTATCCACCATGATGACCAATGAGAACGCAACGAAACCAAACAGAGACCCCAAAACACGTCAAAAACACCCCAAAAAATATCGGCATCACCCCCAAATCTGGAAGAAAATCCCCCAAAACCATAGATCCACCACAAACCACCCTAAACCTACCTGATGTTCTCCAAAACCCACAATTTACACTTTTCCACCATGATGACCAACGAGAACAAAACAAAACCCAACGGAGACCCCAAAACACGTCCAAAACAACCCAAAAAATAACAGGATCACGCCAAAAAATAGAAGAAAACCCCAAATACCATAGATCCACCCCAAAGACACCCTAAACCTACCTGATGTTCTCCTAATCCCAAAGCACACTCCCAACCACCATAAAACACATTAGGAACTCAACGAAACGCAACGGAAACCCCAAAACACTTCAAAATCACCCGAAGAAAGGAGAGGATCACTCCCCCAAAAAGAAGAAAACCCCAAATACAATGAATCCACGTGAAAACTCCCCCTAAACCTACCTGAAGTTCTCCAAAACCCACAATTTACACTTTTACAACACGATGACCATGGAAAACCCAATGAAACACAACGGAGACCCCAAAACACGTCAAAAACACCCCAAAAAATATCGGCATCACCCCCAAAACTGGAAGAAAATACGCCAAAACCATAGATCCACCCCAAAACCACCCTAAACCTACCTGATCTTCTCCAAACCCACAATCCACACCTATTTAACATAATGACAAACAAGAACACAACAAAACCTAATGGAGACCACAAAACACGTCAAAAACACCCCAAAAAATATCGGCATCACCCCCAAATCTGGAAGAAAATCCCCAAAACCATAGATCCACCCCAAAACCACCCTAAACCTACCTGATCTTCTCCAAAACCCACAATCCACACCTATTTAACATAATGACCAACAAGAACACAACAAAACCTAATGGAGACCCCAAAACACGTCAAAAACACCCCAAAAAATATCGGCATCACCCCCAAAACTGGAAGAAAATACGCCAAAACCATAGATCAACCCAAAACCACCCTAAACCTACCTGATCTTCTCCAAAACCCACAATCCACACCTATTTAACATAATGACCAATAAGAACACAACAAAACCTAATGGAGACCACAAGACACGTCAAAAACACCCCAAAAAATATCGGCATCACCCCCAAAACTGGAAGAAAATACACCAAAACCATAGATCCACCCCAAAACCACCCTAAACCTACCTGATGTTCTCCAAAACCCACAATTTACACTTTTCCACCATGATGACCAACGAGAACAAAACAAAAACCCAACGGAGACCCCAAAACACGTCCAAAACAACCCAAAAAAGAACAGGATCACGCCAAAAAATAGAAGAAAACCCCAAATACCATAGATCCACCCCAAAGACACCCTAAACCTACCTGATGTTCTCCTAATCCCAAAGCACACTCCCAACCACCATAAAACACATTAGGAACTCAACGAAACGCAACGGAAACCCCAAAACACTTCAAAATCACCCGAAGAAAGGAGAGGATCACTCCCCCAAAAAGAAGAAAACCCCAAATACCATGAATCCACGTGAAAACTCCCCCTAAACCTACCTGAAGTTCTCCAAAACCCACAATTTACACTTTTACAAAACGATGACCATGGAAAACCCAATGAAACACAACGGAGACCCCAAAACACGTCAAAAACACCCCAAAAAATATCGGCATCACCCCCAAATCTGGAAGAAAATACGCCAAAACCATAGATCCACCCAAAACCACCCTAAACCTACCTGATCTTCTCCAAAACCCACAATCCACTCCTATTTAACATAATGACCAACAAGAACACAACAAAAACCCAACGGAGACCCCAAAACACATCAAAAACACCCCAAAAAAGAACAGGTTCATGCCAAAAAATAGAAGAAAACCCCAAATACCATAGATCCACCCCAAAGACACCCTAAACCTACCTGATGTTCTCCAAAACCCACAATGTACACTTTTCCACCATGATGACCAATGAGAACGCAAATAAACCCAACAGAGACCCCAAAAACACGTCAAAAACACCCCAAAAAATATCGGCATCACCCCCAAATCTGGAAGAAAATCCCCCAAAACCATAGATCCACCCCAAAACCACCCTAAACCTACCTGATCTTCTCCAAAACCCACAATCCACACCTATTTAACATAATGACCAACAAGAACACAACAAAACCCAACGCAGACCCCAAAACACATCAAAACACCCCAAAAAAGAACAGGTTCATGCCAAAAAAATAGAAGAAAACCCCAAATACCATAGATCCACCCCAAAGACACCCTAAACCTACCTGATGTTCTCCAAAACCCACAATTTACCCTTTTCACCATGATGACCAACGAGAACAAAACAAAACCCAACGGAGACCCCAAAACACGTCCAAAACAACCCAAAAAAGAACAGGATCACGCCAAAAAATAGAAGAAAACCCCAAATACCATAGATCCACCCCAAAGACACCCTAAACCTACCTGATGTTCTCCTAATCCCAAAGCACACTCCCAACCACCATAAAACACATTAGGAACTCAACGAAACGCAACGGAAACCCCAAAAACACTTCAAAATCACCCGAAGAAAGGAGAGGATCACTCCCCCAAAAAGAAGAAAACCCCAAATACCATGAATCCACGTGAAAACTCCCCCTAAACCTACCTGAAGTTCTCCAAAACCCACAATTTACACTTTTACAACACGATGACCATGGAAAACCCAATGAAACACAACGGAGACCCCAAAACACGTCAAAAACACCCCAAAAAATATCGGCATCACCCCCAAATCTGGAAGAAAATCCCCCAAAACCATAGATCCACCCCAAAACCACCCTAAACCTACCTGATCTTCTCCAAAACCCACAATCCACTCCTATTTAACATAATGACCAACAAGAACACAACAAAACCCAACGGAGACCCCAAAACACATCAAAAACACCCCAAAAAAGAACAGGTTCATGCCAAAAAATAGAAGAAAACCCCAAATACCATAGATCCACCCCAAAGACACCCTAAACCTACCTGATGTTCTCCAAAACCCACAATGTACACTTTTCCACCATGATGACCAATGAGAACGCAAATAAACCCAACAGAGACCCCAAAACACGTCAAAAACACCCCAAAAAATATCGGCATCACCCCCAAATCTGGAAGAAAATACACCAAAACCATAGATCCACCCCAAAACCACCCTAAACCTACCTGATCTTCTCCAAAACCCACAATCCACACCTATTTAACATAATGACCAACAAGAACACAACAAAACCTAATGGAGACCCCAAAACACGTCAAAAACACCCCAAAAAATATCGGCATCACCCCCAAAACTGGAAGAAAATACGCCAAAACCATAGATCCACCCCAAAACCACCCTAAACCTACCTGATCTTCTCCAAAACCCACAATTTACACTTTTCCACCATGATGACCAATGAGAACGCAAATAAACCCAACAGAGACCCCAAAACACGTCAAAAACACCCCAAAAAATATCGGCATCACCCCCAAATCTGGAAGAAAATACGCCAAAACCATAGATCCACCACAAAACCACCCTAAACCTACCTGATCTTCTCCAAAACCCACAATCCACACCTATTTAACATAATGACCAACAAGAACACAACAAAACCCAACGGAGACCCCAAAACACATCAAAAACACCCCAAAAAAAGAACAGGTTCATGCCAAAAAATAGAAGAAAACCCCAAATACCATAGATCCACCCCAAAGACACCCTAAACCTACCTGATGTTCTCCAAAACCCACAATGTACCCTTATCCACCATGATGACCAATGAGAACGCAACGAAACCCAACAGAGACTCCAAAACACGTCAAAAACACCCCAAAAAATATCGGCATCACCCCCAAATCTGGATGAAAATACACCAAAACCATAGATCCACCCCAAAACCACCCTAAACCTACCTGATCTTCTCCAAAACCCACAATCCACACCTATTTAACATAATGACCAACAAGAACACAACAAAACCTAATGGAGACCACAAAACACGTCAAAAACACCCCAAAAAATATCGGCATCACCCCCAAAACTGGAAGAAAATACACCAAAACCATAGATCCACCCCAAAACCACCCTAAACCTACCTGATGTTCTCCAAAACCCACAATTTACACTTTTCCACCATGATGACCAACGAGAACAAAACAAAACCCAACGGAGACCCCAAAACACTTAAAAAAACAACCCAAAAAAGAACAGGATCACGCCAAAAAATAGAAGAAAACCCCAAATACCATAGATCCACCCCAAAAACACCCTAAACCTACCTGATGTTCTCCTAATCCCAAAGCACACTCCCAACCACCATAAAACACATTAGGAACTCAACGAAACGCAACGGAAACCCCAAAACACTTCAAAATCACCCGAAGAAAGGAGAGGATCACTCCCCCAAAAAGAAGAAAACCCCAAATACCATGAATCCACGTGAAAACTCCCCCTAAACCTACCTGAAGTTCTCCAAAACCCACAATTTACCCTTTAACAACACGATGACCATGGAAAACCCAATGAAACACAACGGAGACCCCAAAACACGTCAAAAACACCCCAAAAAATATCGGCATCACCCCCAAATCTGGAAGAAAATACGCCAAAACCATAGATCCACCCCAAAACCACCCTAAACCTACCTGATCTTCTCCAAAACCCACAATCCACACCTATTTAACATAATGACCAACAAGAACACAACAAAACCTAATGGAGACCCCAAAACACGTCAAAAACACCCCAAAAAATATCGGCATCACCCCCAAATCTGGAAGAAAATACGCCAAAACCATAGATCCACCCCAAACCACCCTAAACCTACCTGATCTTCTCCAAAACCCACAATCCACTCCTATTTAACATAATGACCAACAAGAACACAACAAAACCCAACGCAGACCCCAAAACACATCAAAAACACCCCAAAAAAGAACAGGTTCATGGAAAAAAATAGAAGAAAACCCCAAATACCATAGATCCACCCCAAAGACACCCTAAACCTACCTGATGTTCTCCAAAACCCACAATGTACACTTTTCCACCATGATGACCAATGAGAACGCAAATAAACCCAACAGAGACCCCAAAACACGTCAAAAACACCCCAAAAAATATCGGCATCACCCCCAAATCTGGAAGAAAATACACCAAAACCATAGATCCACCCCAAAACCACCCTAAACCTACCTGATCTTCTCCAAAACCCACAATCCACACCTATTTAACATAATGACCAACAAGAACACAACAAAACCTAATGGAGACCCCAAAACACGTCAAAAACACCCCAAAAAATATCGGCATCACCCCCAAAACTGGAAGAAAATACGCCAAAACCATAGATCCACCCCAAAACCACCCTAAACCTACCTGATCTTCTCCAAAACCCACAATTTACACTTTTCCACCATGATGACCAATGAGAACGCAAATAAACCCAACAGAGACCCCAAAACACGTCAAAAACACCCCAAAAAATATCGGCATCACCCCCAAATCTGGAAGAAAATCCCCCAAAACCATAGATCCACCACAAAACCACCCTAAACCTACCTGATCTTCTCCAAAACCCACAATCCACACCTATTTAACATAATGACCAACAAGAACACAACAAAACCCAACGGAGACCCCAAAACACATCAAAAACACCCCAAAAAAAGAACAGGTTCATGCCAAAAAATAGAAGAAAACCCCAAATACCATAGATCCACCCCAAAGACACCCTAAACCTACCTGATGTTCTCCAAAACCCACAATGTACCCTTATCCACCATGATGACCAATGAGAACGCAACGAAACCAAACAGAGACCCCAAAACACGTCAAAAACACCCCAAAAAATATCGGCATCACCCCCAAATCTGGAAGAAAATACGCCAAAACCATAGATCCACCCCAAAACCACCCTAAACCTACCTGATGTTCTCCAAAACCCACAATTTACACTTTTCTACCATGATGACCAACGAGAACAAAACAAAACCCAACGGAGACCCCAAAACACGTCCAAAACAACCCAAAAATAACAGGATCACGCCAAAAAATAGAAGAAAACCCCAAATACCATAGATCCACCCCAAAGACACCCTAAACCTACCTGATGTTCTCCTAATCCCAAAGCACACTCCCAACCACCATAAAACACATTAGGAACTCAACGAAACGCAACGGAAACCCCAAAACACTTCAAAATCACCCGAAGAAAGGAGAGGATCACTCCCCCAAAAAGAAGAAAACCCCAAATACAATGAATCCACGTGAAAACTCCCCCTAAACCTACCTGAAGTTCTCCAAAACCCACAATTTACACTTTTACAACACGATGACCATGGAAAACCCAATGAAACACAACGGAGACCCCAAAACACGTCAAAAACACCCCAAAAAATATCGGCATCACCCCCAAAACTGGAAGAAAATCCGCCAAAACCATAGATCCACCCCAAAACCACCCTAAACCTACCTGATCTTCTCCAAAACCCACAATCCACACCTATTTAACATAATGACCAACAAGAACACAACAAAACCTAATGGAGACCACAAAACACGTCAAAAACACCCCAAAAAATATCGGCATCACCCCCAAATCTGGAAGAAAATCCCCCAAAACCATAGATCCACCCCAAAACCACCCTAAACCTACCTGATCTTCTCCAAAACCCACAATCCACACCTATTTAACATAATGACCAACAAGAACACAACAAAACCTAATGGAGACCCCAAAACACGTCAAAAACACCCCAAAAAATATCGGCATCACCCCCAAAACTGGAAGAAAATACGCCAAAACCATAGATCCACCCCAAAACCACCCTAAACCTACCTGATCTTCTCCAAAACCCACAATCCACACCTATTTAACATAATGACCAACAAGAACACAACAAAACCTAATGGAGACCCCAAAACACGTCAAAAACACCCCAAAAAATATCGGCATCACCCCCAAATCTGGAAGAAAATACGCCAAAACCATAGATCCACCCCAAAACCACCCTAAACCTACCTGATCTTCTCCAAAACCCACAATCCACTCCTATTTAACATAATGACCAACAAGAACACAACAAAACCCAACGGAGACCCCAAAACACATCAAAAACACCCCAAAAAAGAACAGGTTCATGCCAAAAAATAGAAGAAAACCCCAAATACCATAGATCCACCCCAAAGACACCCTAAACCTACCTGATGTTCTCCAAAACCCACAATGTACACTTTTCCACCATGATGACCAATGAGAACGCAAATAAACCCAACAGAGACCCCAAAACACGTCAAAAACACCCCAAAAAATATCGGCATCACCCCCAAATCTGGAAGAAAATACACCAAAACCATAGATCCACCCCAAAACCACCCTAAACCTACCTGATCTTCTCCAAAACCCACAATCCACACCTATTTAACATAATGACAAACAAGAACACAACAAAACCTAATGGAGACCCCAAAACACGTCAAAAACACCCCAAAAAATATCGGCATCACCCCCAAATCTGGAAGAAAATACGCCAAAACCATAGATCCACCCCAAAACCACCCTAAACCTACCTGATCTTCTCCAAAACCCACAATTTACACTTTTCCACCATGATGACCAATGAGAACGCAAATAAACCCAACAGAGACCCCAAAACACGTCAAAAACACCCCAAAAAATATCGGCATCACCCCCAAATCTGGAAGAAAATCCCCCAAAACCATAGATCCACCACAAAACCACCCTAAACTTACCTGATTACTCCAAAACCCACAATCCACACCTATTTAACATAATGACCAACAAGAACACAACAAAACCCAACGGAGACCCCAAAACACATCAAAAACACCCCAAAAAAAGAACAGGTTCATGCCAAAAAATAGAAGAAAACCCCAAATACCATAGATCCACCCCAAAGACACCCTAAACCTACCTGATGTTCTCCAAAACCCACAATGTACCCTTATCCACCATGATGACCAATGAGAACGCAACGAAACCCAACAGAGACCCCAAAACACGTCAAAAACACCCCAAAAAATATCGGCATCACCCCCAAATCTGGAAGAAAATACGCCAAAACCATAGATCCACCCCAAAACCACCCTAAACCTACCTGATCTTCTCCAAAACCCACAATCCACTCCTATTTAACATAATGACCAACAAGAACACAACAAAACCCAACGGAGACCCCAAAACACATCAAAAACACCCCAAAAAAGAACAGGTTCATGCCAAAAAATAGAAGAAAACCCCAAATACCATAGATCCACCCCAAAGACACCCTAAACCTACCTGATGTTCTCCAAAACCCACAATGTACACTTTTCCACCATGATGACCAATGAGAACGCAAATAAACCCAACAGAGACCCCAAAACACGTCAAAAACACCCCAAAAAATATCGGCATCACCCCCAAATCTGGAAGAAAATCCCCCAAAACCATAGATCCACCCCAAAACCACCCTAAACCTACCTGATCTTCTCCAAAACCCACAATCCACACCTATTTAACATAATGACCAACAAGAACACAACAAAACCTAATGGAGACCCCAAAACACGTCAAAAACACCCCAAAAAATATCGGCATCACCCCCAAAACTGGAAGAAAATACGCCAAAACCATAGATCCACCCCAAAACCACCCTAAACCTACCTGATGTTCTCCAAAACCCACAATTTACACTTTTCCACCATGATGACCAATGAGAACGCAAATAAACCCAACAGAGACCCCAAAACACGTCAAAAACACCCCAAAAAATATCGGCATCACCCCCAAATCTGGAAGAAAATCCCCCAAAACCATAGATCCACCCCAAAACCACCCTAAACCTACCTGATCTTCTCCAAAACCCACAATCCACACCTATTTAACATAATGACCAACAAGAACACAACAAAACCTAATGGAGACCCCAAAACACGTCAAAAACACCCCAAAAAATATCGGCATCACCCCCAAAACTGGAAGAAAATACGCCAAAACCATAGATCAAACCCAAAACCACCCTAAACCTACCTGATCTTCTCCAAAACCCACAATCCACACCTATTTAACATAATGACCAACAAGAACACAACAAAACCTAATGGAGACCACAAAACATGTCAAAAACACCCCAAAAAATATCGGCATCACCCCCAAATCTGGAAGAAAATACACCAAAACCATAGATCCACCCCAAAACCACCCTAAACCTACCTGATGTTCTCCAAAACCCACAATTTACACTTTTCCACCATGATGACCAACGAGAACAAAACAAAACCCAACGGAGACCCCAAAACACGTCCAAAACAACCCAAAAAATAACAGGATCACGCCAAAAAATAGAAGAAAACCCCAAATACCATAGATCCACCCCAAAGACACCCTAAACCTACCTGATGTTCTCCTAATCCCAAAGCACACTCCCAACCACCATAAAACACATTAGGAACTCAACGAAACGCAACGGAAACCCCAAAACACTTCAAAATCACCCGAAGAAAGGAGAGGATCACTCCCCCAAAAAGAAGAAAACCCCAAATACCATGAATCCACGTGAAAACTCCCCCTAAACCTACCTGAAGTTCTCCAAAACCCACAATTTACACTTTTACAAAACGATGACCATGGAAAACCCAATGAAACACAACGGAGACCCCAAAACACGTCAAAAACACCCCAAAAAATATCGGCATCACCCCCAAATCTGGAAGAAAATCCCCCAAAACCATAGATCCACCCCAAAACCACCCTAAACCTACCTGATCTTCTCCAAAACCCACAATCCACTCCTATTTAACATAATGACCAACAAGAACACAACAAAACCCAACGCAGACCCCAAAACACATCAAAAACACCCCAAAAAAGAACAGGTTCATGCCAAAAAATAGAAGAAAACCCCAAATACCATAGATCCACCCCAAAGACACCCTAAACCTACCTGATGTTCTCCAAAACCCACAATGTACACTTTTCCACCATGATGACCAATGAGAACGCAAATAAACCCAACAGAGACCCCAAAACACGTCAAAAACACCCCAAAAAATATCGGCATCACCCCCAAATCTGGAAGAAAATACACCAAAACCATAGATCCACCCCAAAACCACCCTAAACCTACCTGATCTTCTCCAAAACCCACAATCCACACCTATTTAACATAATGACCAACAAGAACACAACAAAACCTAATGGAGACCCCAAAACACGTCAAAAACACCCCAAAAAATATCGGCATCACCCCCAAAACTGGAAGAAAATACGCCAAAACCATAGATCCACCCCAAAACCACGCTAAACCTACCTGATGTTCTCCAAAACCCACAATTTACACTTTTCCACCATGATGACCAATGAGAACGCAAATAAACCCAACAGAGACCCCAAAACACGTCAAAAACACCCCAAAAAATATCGGCATCACCCCCAAAACTGGAAGAAAATCCCCCAAAACCATAGATCCACCACAAAACCACCCTAAACCTACCTGATCTTCTCCAAAACCCACAATCCACACCTATTTAACATAATGACCAACAAGAACACAACAAAACCTAATGGAGACCACAAAACACATCAAAAACACCCCAAAAAAAGAACAGGTTCATGCCAAAAAATAGAAGAAAACCCCAAATACCATAGATCCACCCCAAAGACACCCTAAACCTACCTGATGTTCTCCAAAACCCACAATGTACCCTTATCCACCATGATGACCAATGAGAACGCAACGAAACCCAACAGAGACTCCAAAACACGTCAAAAACACCCCAAAAAATATCGGCATCACCCCCAAATCTGGATGAAAATACACCAAAACCATAGATCCACCCCAAAACCACCCTAAACCTACCTGATCTTCTCCAAAACCCACAATCCACACCTATTTAACATAATGACCAACAAGAACACAACAAAACCTAATGGAGACCCCAAAACACGTCAAAAACACCCCAAAAAATATCGGCATCACCCCCAAAACTGGAAGAAAATACACCAAAACCATAGATCCACCCCAAAACCACCCTAAACCTACCTGATGTTCTCCAAAACCCACAATTTACCCTTTTCCACCATGATGACCAACGAGAACAAAACAAAACCCAACGGAGACCCCAAAACACTTAAAAAAACAACCCAAAAAAGAACAGGATCACGCCAAAAAATAGAAGAAAACCCCAAATACCATAGATCCACCCCAAAAACACCCTAAACCTACCTGATGTTCTCCTAATCCCAAAGCACACTCCCAACCACCATAAAACACATTAGGAACTCAACGAAACGCAACGGAAACCCCAAAACACTTCAAAATCACCCGAAGAAAGGAGAGGATCACTCCCCCAAAAAGAAGAAAACCCCAAATACCATGAATCCACGTGAAAACTCCCCCTAAACCTACCTGAAGTTCTCCAAAACCCACAATTTACCCTTTAACAACACGATGACCATGGAAAACCCAATGAAACACAACGGAATCCCCAAAACACGTCAAAACACCCCAAAAAATATCGGCATCACCCCCAAATCTGGAAGAAAATACGCCAAAACCATAGATCCACCCCAAAACCACCCTAAACCTACCTGATCTTCTCCAAAACCCACAATCCACACCTATTTAACATAATGACCAACAAGAACACAACAAAACCTAATGGAGACCCCAAAACACGTCAAAAACACCCCAAAAAATATCGGCATCACCCCCAAATCTGGAAGAAAATACGCCAAAACCATAGATCCACCCCAAAACCACCCTAAACCTACCTGATCTTCTCCAAAACCCACAATCCACTCCTATTTAACATAATGACCAACAAGAACACAACAAAACCCAACGGAGACCCCAAAACACATCAAAAACACCCCAAAAAAGAACAGGTTCATGCCAAAAAATAGAAGAAAACCCCAAATACCATAGATCCACCCCAAAGACACCCTAAACCTACCTGATGTTCTCCAAAACCCACAATGTACACTTTTCCACCATGATGACCAATGAGAACGCAAATAAACCCAACAGAGACCCCAAAACACGTCAAAAACACCCCAAAAAATATCGGCATCACCCCCAAATCTGGAAGAAAATACACCAAAACCATAGATCCACCCCAAAACCACCCTAAACCTACCTGATCTTCTCCAAAACCCACAATCCACACCTATTTAACATAATGACAAACAAGAACACAACAAAACCTAATGGAGACCACAAAACACGTCAAAAACACCCCAAAAAATATCGGCATCAACCCCAAAACTGGAAGAAAATACGCCAAAAACATAGATCCACCCCAAAACCACCCTAAACCTACCTGATCTTCTCCAAAACCCACAATTTACACTTTTCCACCATGATGACCAATGAGAACGCAAATAAACCCAACAGAGACCCCAAAACACGTCAAAAACACCCCAAAAAATATCGGCATCACCCCCCAAATCTGGAAGAAAATCCCCCAAAACCATAGATCCACCACAAAACCACCCTAAACCTACCTGATCTTCTCCAAAACCCACAATCCACACCTATTTAACATAATGACCAACAAGAACACAACAAAACCCAACGGAGACCCCAAAACACATCAAAAACACCCCAAAAAAAGAACAGGTTCATGCCAAAAAATAGAAGAAAACCCCAAATACCATAGATCCACCCCAAAGACACCCTAAACCTACCTGATGTTCTCCAAAACCCACAATGTACCCTTATCCAACATGATGACCAATGAGAACGCAACGAAACCCAACAGAGACCCCAAAACACGTCAAAAACACCCCAAAAAATATCGGCATCACCCCCAAATCTGGAAGAAAATACGCCAAAACCATAGATCCACCCCAAAACCACCCTAAACCTACCTGATGTTCTCCAAAACCCACAATTTACACTTTTCCACCATGATGACCAACGAGAACAAAACAAAACCCAACGGAGACCCCAAAACACGTCCAAAACAACCCAAAAAAGAACAGGATCACGCCAAAAAATAGAAGAAAACCCCAAATACCATAGATCCACCCCAAAGACACCCTAAACCTACCTGATGTTCTCCTAATCCCAAAGCACACTCCCAACCACCATAAAACACATTAGGAACTCAACGAAACGCAACGGAAACCCCAAAACACTTCAAAATCACCCGAAGAAAGGAGAGGATCACTCCCCCAAAAAGAAGAAAACCCCAAATACCATGAATCCACGTGAAAAGTCCCCCTAAACCTACCTGAAGTTCTCCAAAACCCACAATTTACCCTTTTACAACACGATGACCATGGAAAACCCAATGAAACACAACGGAGACCCCAAAACACGTCAAAAACACCCCAAAAAATATCGGCATCACCCCCAAAACTGGAAGAAAATACGCCAAAACCATAGATCCACCCCAAAACCACCCTAAACCTACCTGATCTTCTCCAAAACCCACAATCCACACCTATTTAACATAATGACCAACAAGAACACAACAAAACCTAATGGAGACCCCAAAACACGTCAAAAACACCCCAAAAAATATCGGCATCACCCCCAAATCTGGAAGAAAATCCCCCAAAACCATAGATCCACCCCAAAACCACCCTAAACCTACCTGATCTTCTCCAAAACCCACAATCCACTCCTATTTAACATAATGACCAACAAGAACACAACAAAACCCAACGCAGACCCCAAAACACATCAAAAACACCCCAAAAAAGAACAGGTTCATGCCAAAAAATAGAAGAAAACCCCAAATACCATAGATCCACCCCAAAGACACCCTAAACCTACCTGATGTTCTCCAAAACCCACAATGTACCCTTATCCAACATGATGACCAATGAGAACGCAAATAAACCCAACAGAGACCCCAAAACACGTCAAAAACACCCCAAAAAATATCGGCATCACCCCCAAATCTGGAAGAAAATACGCCAAAACCATAGATCCACCCCAAAACCACCCTAAACCTACCTGATCTTCTCCAAAACCCACAATCCACACCTATTTAACATAATGACCAACAAGAACACAACAAAACCTAATGGAGACCCCAAAACACGTCAAAAACACCCCAAAAAATATCGGCATCACCCCCAAAACTGGAAGAAAATACACCAAAACCATAGATCCACCCCAAAACCACCCTAAACCTACCTGATCTTCTCCAAAACCCACAATCCACACCTATTTAACATAATGACAAACAAGAACACAACAAAACCTAATGGAGACCCCAAAACACGTCAAAAACACCCCAAAAAATATCGGCATCACCCCCAAAACTGGAAGAAAATACGCCAAAACCATAGATCCACCCCAAAACCACCCTAAACCTACCTGATCTTCTCCAAAACCCACAATCCACACCTATTTAACATAATGACCAACAAGAACACAACAAAACCTAATGGAGACCACAAAACACGTCAAAAACACCCCAAAAAATATCGGCATCACCCCCAAAACTGGAAGAAAATACACCAAAACCATAGATCCACCCCAAAACCACCCTAAACCTACCTGATGTTCTCCAAAACCCACAATTTACACTTTTCCACCATGATGACCAACGAGAACAAAACAAAACCCAACGGAGACCCCAAAACACGTCCAAAACAACCCAAAAAAGAACAGGATCACGCCAAAAAATAGAAGAAAACCCCAAATACCATAGGTCCACCCCAAAGACACCCTAAACCTACCTGATGTTCTCCTAATCCCAAAGCACACTCCCAACCACCATAAAACACATTAGGAACTCAACGAAACGCAACGGAAACCCCAAAACACTTCAAAATCACCCGAAGAAAGGAGAGGATCACTCCCCCAAAAAGAAGAAAACCCCAAATACCATGAATCCACGTGAAAACTCCCCCTAAACCTACCTGAAGTTCTCCAAAACCCACAATTTACACTTTTACAACACGATGACCATGGAAAACCCAATGAAACACAACGGAGACCCCAAAACACGTCAAAAACACCCCAAAAAATATCGGCATCACCCCCAAAACTGGAAGAAAATACGCCAAAACCATAGATCCACCCCAAAACCACCCTAAACCTACCTGATCTTCTCCAAAACCCACAATCCACACCTATTTAACATAATGACCAACAAGAACACAACAAAACCTAATGGAGACCCCAAAACACGTCAAAAACACCCCAAAAAATATCGGCATCACCCCCAAATCTGGAAGAAAATACGCCAAAACCATAGATCCACCCCAAAACCACCCTAAACCTACCTGATCTTCTCCAAAACCCACAATCCACACCTATTTAACATAATGACCAACAAGAACACAACAAAACCTAATGGAGACCCCAAAACACGTCAAAAACACCCCAAAAAATATCGGCATCACCCCCAAAACTGGAAGAAAATACACCAAAACCATAGATCCACCCCAAAACCACCCTAAACCTACCTGATCTTCTCCAAAACCCACAATCCACACCTATTTAACATAATGACAAACAAGAACACAACAAAACCTAATGGAGACCCCAAAACACGTCAAAAACACCCCAAAAAATATCGGCATCACCCCCAAAACTGGAAGAAAATACGCCAAAACCATAGATCCACCCCAAAACCACCCTAAACCTACCTGATCTTCTCCAAAACCCACAATCCACACCTATTTAACATAATGACCAACAAGAACACAACAAAACCTAATGGAGACCACAAAACACGTCAAAAACACCCCAAAAAATATCGGCATCACCCCCAAAACTGGAAGAAAATACACCAAAACCATAGATCCACCCCAAAACCACCCTAAACCTACCTGATGTTCTCCAAAACCCACAATTTACACTTTTCCACCATGATGACCAACAAGAACAAAACAAAACCCAACGGAGACCCCAAAACACGTCCAAAACAACCCAATAAAGAACAGGATCACGCCAAAAAATAGAAGAAAACCCCAAATACCATAGGTCCACCCCAAAGACACCCTAAACCTACCTGATGTTCTCCTAATCCCAAAGCACACTCCCAACCACCATAAAACACATTAGGAACTCAACGAAACGCAACGGAAACCCCAAAACACTTCAAAATCACCCGAAGAAAGGAGAGGATCACTCCCCCAAAAAGAAGAAAACCCCAAATACCATGAATCCACGTGAAAACTCCCCCTAAACCTACCTGAAGTTCTCCAAAACCCACAATTTACACTTTTACAACACGATGACCATGGAAAACCCAATGAAACACAACGGAGACCCCAAAACACGTCAAAAACACCCCAAAAAATATCGGCATCACCCCCAAAACTGGAAGAAAATACGCCAAAACCATAGATCCACCCCAAAACCACCCTAAACCTACCTGATCTTCTCCAAAACCCACAATCCACACCTATTTAACATAATGACCAACAAGAACACAACAAAACCTAATGGAGACCCCAAAACACGTCAAAAACACCCCAAAAAATATCGGCATCACCCCCAAATCTGGAAGAAAATACGCCAAAACCATAGATCCACCCCAAAACCACCCTAAACCTACCTGATCTTCTCCAAAACCCACAATCCACACCTATTTAACATAATGACCAACAAGAACACAACAAAACCTAATGGAGACCCCAAAACACGTCAAAAACACCCCAAAAAATATCGGCATCACCCCCAAAACTGGAAGAAAATACACCAAAACCATAGATCCACCCCAAAACCACCCTAAACCTACCTGATGTTCTCCAAAACCCACAATGTACCCTTTTCCACCATGATGACCAATGAGAACCCAACAAAACAAAACAGAGACCCCAAAAACCTTAAAAAACACCCTAAACAAGAATGACATCACCCCCAAAACTGGAAGAATATACGCCAAAACCATAGATCCACCCCAAAACCACCCTAAACCTACCTGATCTTCTCCAAAACCCACAATCCACTCCTATTTAACATAATGACCAACAAGAACACAACAAAACACAACGGAGACCCCAAAACACATCAAAAACACCCCAAAAAAGAACAGGTTCATGCCAAAAATAGAAGAAAACCCCAAATACCATAGATCCACCCCAAAGACACCCTAAACCTACCTGATGTTCTCCAAAACCCACAATGTACCCTTATCCAACATGATGACCAATGAGAACGCAACGAAACCCAACAGAGACCCCAAAACACGTCAAAAACACCCCAAAAAATATCGGCATCACCCCCAAATCTGGAAGAAAATCCCCCAAAACCATAGATCCACCCCAAAACCACCCTAAACCTACCTGATCTTCTCCAAAACCCACAATCCACACCTATTTAACATAATGACCAACAAGAACACAACAAAACCTAATGGAGACCCCAAAACACGTCAAAAACACCCCAAAAAATATCGGCATCACCCCCAAAACTGGAAGAAAATACACCAAAACCATAGATCCACCCCAAAACCACCCTAAACCTACCTGATCTTCTCCAAAACCCACAATCCACACCTATTTAACATAATGACCAACAAGAACACAACAAAACCTAATGGAGACCACAAAACACGTCAAAAACACCCCAAAAAATATCGGCATCACCCCCAAAACTGGAAGAAAATACGCCAAAACCATAGATCCACCCCAAAACCACCCTAAACCTACCTGATCTTCTCCAAAACCCACAATCCACACCTATTTAACATAATGACCAACAAGAACACAACAAAACCTAATGGAGACCACAAAACACGTCAAAAACACCCCAAAAAATATCGGCATCACCCCCAAAACTGGAAGAAAATACACCAAAACCATAGATCCACCCCAAAACCACCCTAAACCTACCTGATGTTCTCCAAAACCCACAATTTACACTTTTCCACCATGATGACCAACAAGAACAAAACAAAACCCAACGGAGACCCCAAAACACGTCCAAAACAACCCAAAAAAGAACAGGATCACGCCAAAAAATAGAAGAAAACCCCAAATACCATAGGTCCACCCCAAAGACACCCTAAACCTACCTGATGTTCTCCTAATCCCAAAGCACACTCCCAACCACCATAAAACACATTAGGAACTCAACGAAACGCAACGGAAACCCCAAAACACTTCAAAATCACCCGAAGAAAGGAGAGGATCACTCCCCCAAAAAGAAGAAAACCCCAAATACCATGAATCCACGTGAAAACTCCCCCTAAACCTACCTGAAGTTCTCCAAAACCCACAATTTACACTTTTACAACACGATGACCATGGAAAACCCAATGAAACAAAACGGAGACCCCAAAACACGTCAAAAACACCCCAAAAAATATCGGCATCACCCCCAAAACTGGAAGAAAATACGCCAAAACCATAGATCCACCCCAAAACCACCCTAAACCTACCTGATCTTCTCCAAAACCCACAATCCACACCTATTTAACATAATGACCAACAAGAACACAACAAAACCTAATGGAGACCCCAAAACACGTCAAAAACACCCCAAAAAATATCGGCATCACCCCCAAATCTGGAAGAAAATACGCCAAAACCATAGATCCACCCCAAAACCACCCTAAACCTACCTGATCTTCTCCAAAACCCACAATCCACACCTATTTAACATAATGACCAACAAGAACACAACAAAACCTAATGGAGACCACAAAACACGTCAAAAACACCCCAAAAAATATCGGCATCACCCCCAAAACTGGAAGAAAATACACCAAAACCATAGATCCACCCCAAAACCACCCTAAACCTACCTGATCTTCTCCAAAACCCACAATGTACCCTTTTCCACCATGATGACCAATGAGAACCCAACAAAACAAAACAGAGACCCCAAAAACCTTAAAAAACACCCTAAACAAGAATGGCATCACCCCCAAAACTGGAAGAATATACGCCAAAACCATAGATCCACCCCAAAACCACCCTAAACCTACCTGATCTTCTCCAAAACCCACAATCCACTCCTATTTAACATAATGACCAACAAGAACACAACAAAACCCAACGGAGACCCCAAAACACATCAAAAACACCCCAAAAAAGAACAGGTTCATGCCAAAAAATAGAAGAAAACCCCAAATACCATAGATCCACCCCAAAGACACCCTAAACCTACCTGATGTTCTCCAAAACCCACAATGTACCCTTATCCAACATGATGACCAATGAGAACGCAACGAAACCCAACAGAGACCCCAAAACACGTCAAAAACACCCCAAAAAATATCGGCATCACCCCCAAATCTGGAAGAAAATACACCAAAACCATAGATCCACCCCAAAACCACCCTAAACCTACCTGATCTTCTCCAAAACCCACAATCCACACCTATTTAACATAATGACCAACAAGAACACAACAAAACCTAATGGAGACCCCAAAACACGTCAAAAACACCCCAAAAAATATCGGCATCACCCCCAAAACTGGAAGAAAATACACCAAAACCATAGATCCACCCCAAAACCACCCTAAACCTACCTGATCTTCTCCAAAACCCACAATCCACACCTATTTAACATAATGACAAACAAGAACACAACAAAACCTAATGGAGACCCCAAAACACGTCAAAAACACCCCAAAAAATATCGGCATCACCCCCAAAACTGGAAGAAAATACGCCAAAACCATAGATCCACCCCAAAACCACCCTAAACCTACCTGATCTTCTCCAAAACCCACAATCCACACCTATTTAACATAATGACCAACAAGAACACAACAAAACCTAATGGAGACCACAAAACACGTCAAAAACACCCCAAAAAATATCGGCATCACCCCCAAAACTGGAAGAAAATACACCAAAACCATAGATCCACCCCAAAACCACCCTAAACCTACCTGATGTTCTCCAAAACCCACAATTTACCCTTTTCCACCATGATGACCAACGAGAACAAAACAAAACCCAACGGAGACCCCAAAACACGTTCAAAACAACCCAAAAAAGAACAGGATCACGCCAAAAAATAGAAGAAAACCCCAAATACCATAGATCCACCCCAAAGACACCCTAAACCTACCTGATGTTCTCCTAATCCCAAAGCACACTCCCAACCACCATAAAACACATTAGGAACTCAACGAAACGCAACGGAAACCCCAAAACACTTCAAAATCACCCGAAGAAAGGAGAGGATCACTCCCCCAAAAAGAAGAAAACCCCAAATACCATGAATCCACGTGAAAACTCCCCCTAAACCTACCTGAACTTCTCCAAAACCCACAATTTACCCTTTTACAACACGATGACTATGGAAAACCCAATGAAACACAACGGAGACCCCAAAACACGTCAAAAACACCCCAAAAAATATCGGCATCACCCCCAAATCTGGAAGAAAATACACCAAAACCATAGATCCACCCCAAAACCACCCTAAACCTACCTGATGTTCTCCAAAACCCACAATGTACACTTTTCCACCATGATGACCAATGAGAACCCAACAAAACAAAACAGAGACCCCAAAAACCTTAAAAAACACCCTAAACAAGAATGGCATCACCCCCAAAACTGGAAGAATATACGCCAAAACCATAGATCCACCCCAAAACCACCCTAAACCTACCTGATCTTCTCCAAAACCCACAATCCACTCCTATTTAACATAATGACCAACAAGAACACAACAAAACGCAACGGAGACCCCAAAACACATCAAAAACACCCCAAAAAAGAACAGGTTCATGCCAAAAATAGAAGAAAACCCCAAATACCATAGATCCACCCCAAAGACACCCTAAACCTACCTGATGTTCTCCAAAACCCACAATGTACCCTTATCCAACATGATGACCAATGAGAACGCAACGAAACCCAACAGAGACCCCAAAACAGGTCAAAAACACCCCAAAAAATATCGGCATCACCCCCAAAACTGGAAGAAAATACACCAAAACCATAGATCCACCCCAAAACCACCCTAAACCTACCTGATCTTCTCCAAAACCCACAATCCACACCTATTTAACATAATGACCAACAAGAACACAACAAAACCTAATGGAGACCCCAAAACACGTCAAAAACACCCCAAAAAATATCGGCATCACCCCCAAAACTGGAAGAAAATACACCAAAACCATAGATCCACCCCAAAACCACCCTAAACCTACCTGATCTTCTCCAAAACCCACAATCCACACCTATTTAACATAATGACCAACAAGAACACAACAAAACCTAATGGAGACCACAAAACACGTCAAAAACACCCCAAAAAATATCGGCATCACCCCCAAAACTGGAAGAAAATACACCAAAACCATAGATCCACCCCAAAACCACCCTAAACCTACCTGATCTTCTCCAAAACCCACAATGTACCCTTTTCCACCATGATGACCAATGAGAACCCAACAAAACAAAACAGAGACCCCAAAAACCTTAAAAAACACCCTAAACAAGAATGGCATCACCCCCAAAACTGGAAGAATATACGCCAAAACCATAGATCCACCCCAAAACCACCCTAAACCTACCTGATCTTCTCCAAAACCCACAATCCACTCCTATTTAACATAATGACCAACAAGAACACAACAAAACCCAACGCAGACCCCAAAACACATCAAAAACACCCCAAAAAAGAACAGGTTCATGCCAAAAAATAGAAGAAAACCCCAAATACCATAGATCCACCCCAAAGACACCCTAAACCTACCTGATGTTCTCCAAAACCCACAATGTACCCTTATCCAACATGATGACCAATGAGAACGCAACGAAACCCAACAGAGACCCCAAAACACGTCAAAAACACCCCAAAAAATATCGGCATCACCCCCAAAACTGGAAGAAAATCCCCCAAAACCATAGATCCACCCCAAAACCACCCTAAACCTACCTGATCTTCTCCAAAACCCACAATCCACACCTATTTAACATAATGACAAACAAGAACACAACAAAACCTAATGGAGACCCCAAAACACGTCAAAAACACCCCAAAAAATATCGGCATCACCCCCAAAACTGGAAGAAAATACGCCAAAACCATAGATCCACCTCAAACCACCCTAAACCTACCTGATCTTCTCCAAAACCCACAATCCACACCTATTTAACATAATAACCAACAAGAACACAACAAAACCTAATGGAGACCACAAAACACGTCAAAAACACCCCAAAAAATATCGGCATCACCCCCAAAACTGGAAGAAAATACACCAAAACCATAGATCCACCCCAAAACCACCCTAAACCTACCTGATGTTCTCCAAAACCCACAATTTACACTTTTCCACCATGATGACCAACGAGAACAAAACAAAACCCAACGGAGACCCCAAAACACGTCCAAAACAACCCAAAAAAGAACAGGATCACGCCAAAAAATAGAAGAAAACCCCAAATACCATAGATCCACCCCAAAGACACCCTAAACCTACCTGATGTTCTCCTAATCCCAAAGCACACTCCCAACCACCATAAAACACATTAGGAACTCAACGAATCGCAACGGAAACCCCAAAACACTTCAAAATCACCCGAAGAAAGGAGAGGATCACTCCCCCAAAAAGAAGAAAACCCCAAATACCATGAATCCACGTGAAAAATCCCCCTAAACCTACCTGAAGTTCTCCAAAACCCACAATTTACCCTTTTACAACACGATGACCATGGAAAACGCAATGAAACACAACGGAGACCCCAAAACACGTCAAAAACACCCCAAAAAATATCGGCATCACCCCCAAAACTGGAAGAAAATACGCCAAAACCATAGATCCACCCCAAAACCACCCTAAACCTACCTGATCTTCTCCAAAACCCACAATCCACTCCTATTTAACATAATGACCAACAAGAACACAACAAAACCCAACGGAGACCCCAAAACACGTCAAAAACACACCAAAAAAGAACAGGTTCATGCCAAAAAATAGAAGAAAACCCCAAATACCATAGATCCACCCCAAAGACACCCTAAACCTACCTGATCTTCTCCAAAACCCACAATTTACCCTTTTCCACCATGATGACCAATGAGAACGCAAATAAAACCAACAGAGACCCCAAAACACGTCAAAAACACCCCAAAAAATATCGGCATCACCCCCAAATCTGGAAAAAATACACCAAAACCATAGATCCACCCCAAAACCACCCTAAACCTACCTGATCTTCTCCAAAACCCACAATCCACACCTATTTAACATAATGACCAACAAGAACACAACAAAACCTAATGGAGACCCCAAAACACGTCAAAAGCACCCCAAAAAATATCGGCATCACCCCCAAAACTGGAAGAAAATACGCCAAAACCATAGATCCACCCCAAAACCACCCTAAACCTACCTGATCTTCTCCAAAACCCACATCCACACCTATTTAACATAATGACCAACAAGAACACAACAAAACCTAATGGAGACCACAAAACACGTCAAAAACACCCCAAAAAATATCGGCATCACCCCCAAAACTGGAAGAAAATACACCAAAACCATAGATCCACCCCAAAACCACCCTAAACCTACCTGATGTTCTCCAAAACCCACAATTTACACTTTTCCACCATGATGAACAAAGAGAACACAACAAAACCCAACGGAGACCCCAAAACACGTCCAAAACAACCCAAAAAAGAACAGGATCACGCCAAAAAATAGAAGAAAACCCCAAATACCATAGATCCACCCCAAAGACACCCTAAACCTACCTGATGTTCTCCTAATCCCAAAGCACACTCCCAACCACCATAAAACACATTAGGAACTCAACGAAACGCAACGGAAACCCCAAAACACTTCAAAATCACCCGAAGAAAGGAGAGGATCACTCCCCCAAAAAGAAGAAAACCCCAAATACCATGAATCCACGTGAAAACTCCCCCTAAACCTACCTGAAGTTCTCCAAAACCCACAATTTACCCTTTTACAACACGATGACCATGGAAAACCCAATGAAACACAACGGAGACCACAAAACACGTCAAAAACACCCCAAAAAATATCGGCATCACCCCCAAAACTGGAAGAAAATCCCCCAAAACCATAGATCAAACCCAAAACCACCCTAAACCTACCTGATCTTCTCCAAAACCCACAATCCACACCTATTTAACATAATGACCAACAAGAACACAACAAAACCTAATGGAGACCACAAAACACGTCAAAAACACCCCAAAAAATATCGGCATCACCCCCAAAATCTGGAAGAAAATACGCCAAAACCATAGATCCACCCCAAAACCACCCTAATCCTACCTGATCTTCTCCAAAACCCACAATCCACTCCTATTTAACATAATGACCAACAAGAACACAACAAAACCCAACGGAGACCCCAAAACACATCAAAAACACCCCAAAAAAGAACAGGTTCATGCCAAAAAATAGAAGAAAACCCCAAATACCATAGATCCACCCCAAAGACACCCTAAACCTACCTGATGTTCTCCAAAACCCACAATGTACCCTTTTCCACCATGATGACCAATGAGAATGCAAATAAACCCAACAGAGACCCCAAAACACGTCAAAAACACCCCAAAAAATATCGGCATCACCCCCAAATCTGGAAGAAAATACGCCAAAACCATTGATCCACCCCAAAACCACCCTAAACCTACCTGATCTTCTCCAAAACCCACAATCCACTCCTATTTAACATAATGACCAACAAGAACACAACAAAACCTAATGGAGACCACAAAACACGTCAAAAACACCCCAAAAAATATCGGCATCACCCCCAAAACTGGAAGAAAATACACCAAAACCATAGATCCACCCCAAAACCACCCTAAACCTACCTGATCTTCTCCAAAACCCACAATGTACCCTTTTCCACCATGATGACCAATGAGAACCCAACAAAACAAAACAGAGACCCCAAAAACCTTAAAAAACACGCCAAACAAGAATGGCATCACACCCAAAACTGGAAGAAAATCCCCCAAAACCATAGATCCACCCCAAAACCACCCAGACCTACCTGATCTTCTCCAAAACCCACAATTTACACTTTTCCACCATGATGACCAACGAGAACACAACAAAACCCAACGGAGACCCCAAAACACGTCCAAAACACCCCAAACAAGAACAGGATCACCCCAAAATGAAAGAAAAACCCAAATACCATGAATCCACCCCAAACGTCCCCCTTAACCTACCTGATGTTCTCCAAAACCCACAATTTACCATTTTCCAACATGATGACAACAGAAAACGCAACGAAACCCAACAGAGACCCCAAAACACGTCAGAAACACCACAAAAAAAAGAACAGGATCACCCCCCCAAAAAAACAGAAGAAAACCCCAAATACCATAGATGCACCCCCAAACCACCCTAAACCTACCTGATGTTCACCAAAACCAACTATTTACCATTTTCCACACTGATGACCAACAAGAACCCAACTAAAATCCAACGGAGACCCCAAAACACGTCAAAAACACGCCAAGAAGGAACTGGATCAGAAGAAAAAAAAACAAAACCATGATTTTCCCCAAAAACCACCCTAAGCTCACCTGATCTTCTCCAAACCCCACAATCCACTCCCATTGACCTTAACGACAAACGACAACCCAACGAAACCCAACGGAGACCCCAAAACATGTCAAAAACACACCAAAAAGAACAAGATCACCCCAAAAAAAAAAAAAAAAAAAAAAAAAACACAAACACCATGAATCCACCCCAAAAGTCCAATTAAACCTACCTGAAGTTCTCCAAAACCCGCAATTTACCCTTTTCCACCATGATGACCATGGAAAACACAATGAAACAAAACGGAGACCCCAAAACACGTCAAAAACACCCCAAAAAATATCGGCATCACCCCCAAATCTGGAAGAAAATACGCCAAAACCATAGATCCACCCCAAAACCACACTAAACCTAACTGATCTTCTCCAAAACCCACAATCCACTCCTATTTAACATAATGACCAACAAGAACACAACAAAACCCAACGGAGACCCCAAAACACATCAAAAACACCCCAAAAAAGAACAGGTTCATGCCAAAAAATAGAAGAAAACCCCAAATACCATAGATCCACCCCAAAGACACCCTAAACCTACCTGATCTTCTCCAAAACCCACAATTTACACTTTTCCACCATGATGACCAATGAGAACGCAAATAAACCCAACAGAGACCCCAAAACACGTCAAAAACACCCCAAAAAATATCGGCATCACCCCCAAATCTGGAAGAAAATCCCCCAAAACCATAGATCCACCCCAAAACCACCCTAAACCTACCTGATCTTCTCCAAAACCCACAATCCACTCCTATTTAACATAATGACCAACAAGAACACAACAAAACCTAATGGAGACCCAAAAAACACGTCAAAAACACCCCAAAAAATATCGGCATCACCCCCAAAACTGGAAGAAAATCCGCCAAAACCATAGATCCACCCCAAAACCACCCTAAACCTACCTGATCTTCTCCAAAACCCACAATGTACCCTTTTCCACCATGATGACCAATGAGAACCCAACAAAACAAAACAGAGACCCCAAAAACCTTATAAAACACGCCAAACAAGAATGGCATCACCCCCAAACTGGAAGAAAATCCCCCAAAACCATAGATCCACCCCAAAACCACCCTAAACCTACCTGATCTTCTCCAAAACCCACAATTTACACTTTTCCACCATGATGACCAACGAGAACACAACAAAACCCAACGGAGACCCCAAAACACGTCCAAAACACCCCAAACAAGAACAGGATCACCCCAAAACGAAAGAAAAACCCAAATACCATGAATCCACCCCAAACGTCCCCCTTAACCTACCTGATGTTCTCCAAAACCCACAATTTACCATTTTCCAACATGATGACAACGGAAAACGCAACGAAACCCAAAAGAGACCCCAAAACACGTCAGAAACACCACAAAAAAAAGAACAGGATCACCCCCCCAAAAAAACAGAAGAAAACCCCAAATACCATAGATGCACCCCCAAACCACCCTAAACCTACCTGATGTTCACCAAAACCAACTATTTACCATTTTCCACACTGATGACCAACAAGAACCCAACTAAAATCCAACGGAGACCCCAAAACACGTCAAAAACACGCCAAGAAGGAACTGGATCAGAAGAAAAAAAAACAAAACCATGATTTTCCCCAAAAACCACCCTAAGCTCACCTGATCTTCTCCAAACCCCACAATCCACTCCCATTGACCTTAACGACAAACGACAACCCAACGAAACCCAACGGAGACCCCAAAACATGTCAAAAACACAACAAAAAGAACAAGATCACCCCAAAAAAAAAAAAAAAAAAAAAAAAAAACAGAAGAAAAACACAAACACCATGAATCCACCCCAAAAGTCCAATTAAAACTACCTGAAGTTCTCCAAAACCCGCAATTTACCCTTTTCCACCATGATGACCACGGAAAACCCAACGAAACCCAACGGAGACCCCAAAACACGTCAAAAACACACCAAAAAATAACTAGACGTGAAGAAAAAAAAAAAACAAAAACAGGTGTTTTTGTTTTCTCACTTGTTCAAATCTCCTGTTGGAGGCGCTGGGCCGGTGAATGGAGTGATACGTGGATGATTAATAGGTCCTAAACCCCCTGCAAGTCACTCTCCCTGTGTTCAACGAAGGGCTGTGGGAATTGCCACTAGTTAAATTCCCGGATGGGTCAGATAAAATCGAAGACGAAGGACCAGAAAGGGAGCAACTTACCAGATATATGGTATATATATGGTATAGGGGCCCCAGAAAATTAAAGAGTAAATTGAAAATGATCCATTACTATAAGATAGAATGACCAAAGGAACCCTTAAGACCCTATGTATTTTGATCCACGGAGGACGGGGTCTGTCAGGCTTTGAACATTAATAGTAGAATACCCGTGGATCCAGAAAAGAGCAAGGTGAAACATTGGAATTAGAAATTAGAGAGCAATTGATTAAGAACGAATATGTGCTACATTTGTGCCTGTGATGCACTTATATCACCAGATAACAGTAGCCTCTCCTATCCTGTTATCCTGTGACCCCGAGAACCAGATCAAAAACAACCTCACGGTTCGGACTTTAATCAAGGGGTCTGAGAAAGGAGAACTGTTCACAAAGGGACAGGTTAGGAATATGTATATGTATAGGAATGTTCATGTATATGTAACGCTTTACTAAAGCAATTTGCCACTTAAGGCGTGCATGACCTTGGTGGAACTACCCGTCCCGTGCTACATGGAACTGAGTAAACATACCTACTTTACAATCTTACTTATCGTGGAGTCAGCTTTCTGTGAGTCGTTTTGGTGAGCCAGGCAGGAGACAGTCTGCTCGGCTGCGGGATCGGCTGCGGCGCGGACGCCCCTAGGTGCACCCTGAGCGTTTTTGCTCGGAGGGGACTCCACTCTCAGCTGCTCACCGCAGGAGCAAAGATCTCCTGAAACTGCAGACAAACGGTACGTTTTCGGCTGCTGGAGGGATACTAACTGGAGTGTTAATAATAGTATGTGTTTTTATGTATGTATTTTGTGTTGACATTTTGTATGCTGTAATATTTGCATGTTGTAAGTATTTTGTGTCGAAAGTGTTTGTGTAAGTGTAAGGCTTTGCAACAAAGTGTTACAAGTCACTTCACGAAGAACACAGTCAGAGACAATACTTGTTTGGTTGGTTATCATCCTAAATTATATTCCTGTGGTATGAATGAGATGTGCTGGAGGCCTCCGTGTGCGATTGTGCTGTGTGAGTGAGACGCAGCGTTCTGCAAAGCGAGTGCAGAGTTCCGATCCGTTGTTCCGTACTCTCCGCAAGGGGAGTGGGCAGAGACGAACGAAGTGCTTGACAGACTGAAAAGAAGTGCTGTTTTGTCCAAGTTTGAGTGGTGGTGCCCACTATACGGGCCCGGTGTATCTTGTGTATCTTGTGTATCTTGTGTATCCTATTTTTGCTCTTAAATGTTTTGACTGTGACAAGAAAAAGGCAGGAGCATGATATGACATGCTTCCTGCAACATATGAGGCCCGCACAGGCCGAGACCTGGACTCGCTGAGACCTGAACAGGCCAAGAGACCGGAGCGGCACCGAGAGACTGGAGCGGCGCTGGGAGACCCGAGACACTACGGAGGGAACTACCGCTGGACGGAGAGAGCCCTGAGAGACGCTGCGGAAACACGGACGGCTCTGAGAGACACAGAATAGACCGGACAGAAGCTGCAAAACGCGGGGAAATTGAAGTGATTGCGGAACATCCGAGATCGAGTTGCTACAGGAGACCAGAGGCGTCAGTGGACACCGGTAGCCGACCCTCGCCGTGTGGCGAGTCGGCACAGAGCAGAGGAGCGGACATCAGGACCCTGCAGCCTGTCTGACGGAACCATGGAGGCAGCGGCAGCAGCGGCTGTGCTGCTTCACTCTAGCCTTCTTTTTATAAAAGGTTTATCTTGCAGTGCAAAAAAGACTGTTAGTCCCCAGATCGGTGTTATAACTATTACTAATGACGACTTAGCGCTATTGCAGGGCACGAGTGCAGAGACGCAGACTACACTGCCAAATGACCACAAGCAGGTTCTTTCACTAACCTAAGGTTGCATCTGGCACTGCCTGCAGACGTATAGCAGACGTTACACTCTCTTTCCTAACTAGTAATCATGTGTCTCACCCATCTGTGGTGAATGGCCAGTGGCAAAAAGAAAAGGGGGGAGACAAAGACAGAAACGGTACAAGGAGGATGCCACTGACACTAACAGCATGGGTAATAGGAGTAGTATAAGTGACACAGGTGACGGTGCAGGTCGCTCTGCCTGCTGCTCGCTCTCGCCGGCCTGTGCGCTGCTACAGGAACGTGGAAAGGGGCTTCTCAGATGATAAAAAGAAGAAAGACAAAAAAGAAAGTGTAAAAATACAATAGATTGTATCAGAAGATAAAAAAATTAAGTGTTTTAACAAGTAGCCACGAGAGAAAAAAATCACTGAACCCCCGATGTGAGGGAGTATACCTTTTTTTACTGGCTACTGAAACAAGGCCCTTTCCAGGTTCCTATAGCAGGACTCATCTGATAGCCACGGCTACATTCACATTTGTAGCCACCTTTCACGTTGATACAGATTTGACTACAGATACCAGGGTTTTGGCATTCATCACTATCTCCACAGTTTCGCTTGTTTACAAACTCAAACTCAGCTGGACAGTCTCAGACATTTATGTTGCATTCCTTCAGGGGCTCATCACCCCAGTCCTTGCAGTCTCTCTGCTGGTTACACACTTTATTGATATCTATGTATTCGCCACTTCTGCACTTGAATTTGCCAGGTCCAGAGCACTGAATTGTTACAGTTTGCTCCATCAGTGCCTTCCAGACAGTCTCTCACACCACTGCACTGCCTACTCCCATGGACACAGTTCCCATCTTCACATCTGAACTGGTCCAGGAAGGGCAATTAATTTCATCACTTCCATCCTTGCAATACGGATCTCTTTCACATCACCTCTTCTTGTAGATACATTCACCTGAGCCGCACTGCACCTCACTCGTAGAACACGTCACTGGAGGTGCGGGCAGGCGGCCACAGTGCTCCAAAGATTCATCCGAGTGGTCGGAGCAGTCAGCATCATCATCACACAGCCACCTGATAGGGATGCAGGTAGAACTCTTGCACTGAAAGTCATGAACACTAGAGGTAGGAGGTGCACACTCCAGCTCATCGCTACCATCACTGCAGTCACTCTGACCTTTGCAGACAAAGCTTTTGGAAATACATTGTCCTCTACTGCATGTGAACTCTAATGCACTACAAGTCACATTGCAACAATTCTCTTCATCTTCTCCACTGTCACAGTCTATTTCACCATCACATTTCCAGGACACTGTTCTCATATGACACAGCTCAGCACTTTCGTCAGACCGATCTTCACAATCCGGATCCCCATCACACTGCCATCTGTTTGGCACACACTGACCACTGTTGTAGACAAAGTCAAGTACAGCACACATCTTCTTCACATAAGCACCCTCATAACTGCCATCTGAGCAGTCTTCACATTTTACTCTAACACCGTCGGCGGCAGTGCACAGGCAGGCGAGGGCGAGCAGCAGGCAGAGAGCCCCACAGAGCAGCAGCGCCGGCCACCGCTCCGCACCTGTGTCACTTATACTACTCCTATTACCCATGCTGTTAGTGTCAGTGGCATCCTCCTTGTACCGTTTCTGCCTTTGTCTCCCCCCTTTTCTTTTTGCCACTGGCCATTCACCACAGATGGGTGAGACACATGATTACTAGTTAGGAAAGAGAGTGTAACGTCTGCTATACGTCTGCAGGCAGTGCCAGATGCAACCTTAGGTTAGTGAAAGAACCTGCTTGTGGTCATTCGGCAGTGTAGTCTGCGTCTCTGCACTCGTGCCCTGCAATAGCGCTAAGTCGTCATTAGTAATAGTTATAACACCGATCTGGGGACTAACAGTCTTTTTTGCACTGCAAGATAAACCTTTTATAAAAAGAAGGCTAGAGTGAAGCAGCACAGCCGCTGCTGCCGCTGCCTCCATGGTTCCGTCAGACAGGCTGCAGGGTCCTGATGTCCGCTCCTCTGCTCTGTGCCGACTCGCCACACGGCGAGGGTCGGCTACCGGTGTCCACTGACGCCTCTGGTCTCCTGTAGCAACTCGATCTCGGATGTTCCGCAATCACTTCAATTTCCCCGCGTTTTGCAGCTTCTGTCCGGTCTATTCTGTGTCTCTCAGAGCCGTCCGTGTTTCCGCAGCGTCTCTCAGGGCTCTCTCCGTCCAGCGGTAGTTCCCTCCGTAGTGTCTCGGGTCTCCCAGCGCCGCTCCAGTCTCTCGGTGCCGCTCCGGTCTCTTGGCCTGTTCAGGTCTCAGCGAGTCCAGGTCTCGGCCTGTGCGGGCCTCATATGTTGCAGGAAGCATGTCATATCATGCTCCTGCCTTTTTCTTGTCACAGTCAAAACATTTAAGAGCAAAAATAGGATACACAAGATACACAAGATACACAAGATACACCGGGCCCGTATAGTGGGCACCACCACTCAAACTTGGACAAAACAGCACTTCTTTTCAGTCTGTCAAGCACTTCGTTCGTCTCTGCCCACTCCCCTTGCGGAGAGTACGGAACAACGGATCGGAACTCTGCACTCGCTTTGCAGAACGCTGCGTCTCACTCACACAGCACAATCGCACACGGAGGCCTCCAGCACATCTCATTCATACCACAGGAATATAATTTAGGATGATAACCAACCAAACAAGTATTGTCTCTGACTGTGTTCTTCGTGAAGTGACTTGTAACACTTTGTTGCAAAGCCTTACACTTACACAAACACTTTCGACACAAAATACTTGGAATATGCAAACATTACAATATACAAAATGTCTTATTGATAACTTCTTGGTGCAGGTGCTAACGGAGCCAACTAGGAAAGGTGCCCTCCTAGACCTGTTGCTAGAAATCAGAGAGGGTCTGGTGGGAGATGTGGTGATTGGTGGCCGCCTCGGTCATAGCGACCATGAAGTGGTTGAGTTCAAAATTTATGGTGACAGAAGGAAAAGTGCCACCAAAACCTCATCCCTAGATATGGGGAAAGCGGACTTCAGGCTGCTCAGGGAACTAGTCAGCAAGGTCCCCTGGGAAACTGCTCTTGAAGGGCTCGATGTCCACCAGTGCTGGTCACTCTTTAAGCGATGCCTCCTAGAAGCACAAGATCAGGCAATTCCTAAATATCGCAAGTCAGGCAGGCGGGGCAGGAGGCCGGCGTGGCTGACCAGGAACGTTCTAATGGAAATTAGGCGGAAACAGAGATTGTTTCGCTACTGGAAGGATGGCCAGGCGTCATGGAAAGAATAGAGGGATGCTGTTCGTGTTTGTAGGGAGAAAGTTCGTGTGGCCAAAGCACAGCTAGAGTTGAAGCTGGCTGTGTCTGTGAGAGAAAATAAAAAGGGTTTTTTTAGATATGTAAATGGAAAAAGGAGAACTAAAAAATACATAGGTCCGCTCCTTGATAGGGAAGGTCTCCTCACAGACGATGACATAGGCAAAGCAGAGACGCTTAACGCCTTCTTTGCCTCTGTCTTCAATGCCGATGATGGGCTTCGGGACCCAGGGTGCCCTGAGCTGGAGGGCCGGGACGGTGGGGATGACAAACTCCCAACTGACCCTGAACGTGTGCGGGATTTGCTACTCCACCTGGATCCCTACAAGTCCATGGGTCCGGATGGGATTCATCCCCGGGTGCTGAAAGAGCTGGCGGACGTCATCGCGGAACCTCTTTCAATTATTTTTCAACGATCCTGGGAATTTGGAGAGGTCCCGGTAGACTGGAAGCTGGCAAATGTTGTGCCGATTTTCAAGAAGGGTCAGAAAGAAGACCCTAGCAATTACAGGCCTGTCAGTCTCACGTCAGTGCCTGGTAAAATCATGGAGAAGTTGGTTCTCGAACTTATTGAGGCGCACCTGGGGGACAAAGCAGTCAGTGGTCCCAGCCATCATGGGTTTGTGAAGGGTAGGTCCTGCCTAACTAACCTGATTTCCTTTTATGATAAGATCACCCATATGGTGGACCAAGGGAAACCAGCTGATGTGATTTTTTTGGACTTCAGCAAGGCTTTTGACACGGTTTCCCATAGGATCTTACTGGACAAAATGTCCACCATACAGCTAAATAAAAACATCATACGATGGGTGAGCAATTGGCTAACGGGCAGGGCCCAAAGGGTTATGGTAAATGGGGCTGTGTCAGGCTGGCGGGCGGTCACCAGTGGGGTCCCTCAAGGCTCCATTTTAGGGCCGGTACTTTTCAATATTTTTATAAACGATCTGGATGTAGGAATAGAGGGTATTTTGAGCAAGTTTGCTGATGACACCAAACTTGGAGGAGTTGTGGACTCAAAAGAGGACGTAAAGGCCTTACAGAGGGATCTGGACAGGTTGGATAGCTGGGCGATCACCAACCGCATGAAGTTCAATAAGAGCAAGTGCCGGGTCCTGCACCTGGGACGGGGAAACCCTGGCTGCACGTACAGACTGGGCGATGAGACGCTGGAGAGCAGCCTAGAAGAGAGGGATCTGGGGGTCGTGGTAGACAGCAAGTTGAATATGAGCCAGCAGTGTGCCCTGGCAGCCAGGAGGGCCAATCGTGTCCTGGGGTGCATCAAGCACGGCATCGCTAGTAGGTCAAGGGAGGTGATTGTCCCGCTCTACTCTGCGCTGGTGCGGCCTCACCTCGAGTACTGTGTGCAGTTCTGGGCACCACAGTATAAAAAGGACATGAAACTGTTGGAAAGTGTCCAGAGGAGGGCTGCGAAGATGGTGAAAGGCCTTGAGGGGAAGACGTACGAGGAACGGCTGAGGTCACTGGGCCTGTTCAGCCTGGAGAAGAGGAGGCTGAGGGGAGACCTCATCACAGTCTACAACTTCCTCGTAAGGGGGTGTCGAGAGGCAGGAGACCTTTTCTCCATCAACACTAGTGACAGGACCCGCGGGAACGGAGTTAAGCTGAGGCAGGGGAAATTTAGGCTGGACGTCAGGAGGGGGTTCTTCACAGGGTGGTTGCACACTGGAACAGGCTCCCCAGAGAAGTGGTCACTGCACCGAGCCTGTCTGAATTTAAGAAGAGATTGGACTGTGAACTTAGGCACATGGTCTGAACTTTTGGGTAGACCTGTGCGGTGTCAAGAGTTGGACTTGATGATTCTTAAGGGTCCCTTCCAACTCAGGATATTCTATGATTCTATGATTCTATGATTCAACACAAAATATATTCATAAAAACACATACAATTATTAACACTCCAGTTAGTATCCCTCCAGCAGCCGAAAACGTACCGTTTGTCTGCAGTTTCAGGAGATCTTTGCTCCTGCGGTGAGCAGCTGAGAGTGCTCCCTTTAGGCTTGTCCCCTTTATTTGGCATCTTTAATTCATGCAGAGCCTCATTGCCAGAACATTAGTTCTTCCTTAGCTTGAGTTTCAGTTTCTCAACCCTCCAAGTTTCAGTAGTTACTGGTCCTTTTATTCTGGATGCGTGGGTCCCTTTCTGCAGTTCTCACAGCTGTTTCAGTAGTCAGTAAAACAAGGTACAGTCCCTCACTTCGGGGGTTCAGTGATTCTTTCCTCTCGTAGCTGCTTGTTGAAACACTTTCTTTTTTATCTTCTGACAAGGCCCTTTCCAGGTTCCTGTAGCACGACTCATCTGATAGCCACGGCTACATTCACATTTGTGGCCACCTTTCACGTTGATACAGATTTGACTACAGATACCAGGGTTTTAGTATTCATCAATATCTCCACAGTTTCTCTTGTTTACAAACTCAAACTCAGCTGGACAGTCACAGTCGTTTATGTTGCATTCCTTCAGGGGCTCATCACCCCAGTCCTTGCAGTCTCTCTGCTGGTTACACACTTTATTGATATCTATGTATTCGCCACTTCTACACTTGAATTTGCCAGGTCCAGAGCACTGAATTGTTACAGTATGCTTCATCAGTGCCTTCCAGACAGTCTCTCACACCGCTGCACTGCCTACTCCCATGGACACAATTCCCATCTTCACATCTGAACTGGTCCAGGAAGGGCAATTAATTTCATCACTTCCATCCTTGCAAAACGGATCTCTTTCACATCACCTCTTCTTGTAGATACATTCACCTGAGCCGCACTGCACCTCACTCGTAGAACACGTCACTGGAGGTGCAGGCAGGCGGCCACAGTGTTCAAAAGATTCATCCGAGTGGTCGGAGCAGTCACTCTGACCTTTGCAGACAAAGCTTTTGGAAATACATTGTCCTCTACTGCATGTGAACTCTAATGCACTACAAGTCACATTGCAACAATTCTCTTCATCTTCTCCACTGTCACAGTCTATTTCACCATCACATTTCCAGGACACTGTTCTCATATGACACAGCTCAGCACTTTCGTCAGACCGATCTTCACAATCCGGATCCCCATCACACTGCCATCTGTTTGGCACACACTGACCACTGTTGTAGACAAAGTCAAGTACAGCACACATCTTCTTCACATAAGCACCCTCATAACTGCCATCTGAGCAGTCTTCACATTTTACTCTAACACCGTCGGCGGCAGTGCACAGGCAGGCGAGGGCGAGCAGCAGGCAGAGAGCCCCACAGAGCAGCAGCGCCGGCCACCGCTCCGCACCTGTGTCACTTATACTACTCCTATTACCCATGCTGTTAGTGTCAGTGGCATCCTCCTTGTACCGTTTCTGCCTTTGTCTCCCCCCTTTTCTTTTTGCCACTGGCCATTCACCACAGATGGGTGAGACACATGATTACTAGTTAGGAAAGAGAGTGTAACGTCTGCTATACGTCTGCAGGCAGTGCCAGATGCAACCTTAGGTTAGTGAAAGAACCTGCTTGTGGTCATTCGGCAGTGTAGTCTGCGTCTCTGCACTCGTGCCCTGCAATAGCGCTAAGTCGTCATTAGTAATAGTTATAACACCGATCTGGGGACTAACAGTCTTTTTTGCACTGCAAGATAAACCTTTTATAAAAAGAAGGCTAGAGTGAAGCAGCACAGCCGCTGCTGCCGCTGCCTCCATGGTTCCGTCAGACAGGCTGCAGGGTCCTGATGTCCGCTCCTCTGCTCTGTGCCGACTCGCCACACGGCGAGGGTCGGCTACCGGTGTCCACTGACGCCTCTGGTCTCCTGTAGCAACTCGATCTCGGATGTTCCGCAATCACTTCAATTTCCCCGCGTTTTGCAGCTTCTGTCCGGTCTATTCTGTGTCTCTCAGAGCCGTCCGTGTTTCCGCAGCGTCTCTCAGGGCTCTCTCCGTCCAGCGGTAGTTCCCTCCGTAGTGTCTCGGGTCTCCCAGCGCCGCTCCAGTCTCTCGGTGCCGCTCCGGTCTCTTGGCCTGTTCAGGTCTCAGCGAGTCCAGGTCTCGGCCTGTGCGGGCCTCATATGTTGCAGGAAGCATGTCATATCATGCTCCTGCCTTTTTCTTGTCACAGTCAAAACATTTAAGAGCAAAAATAGGATACACAAGATACACAAGATACACAAGATACACCGGGCCCGTATAGTGGGCACCACCACTCAAACTTGGACAAAACAGCACTTCTTTTCAGTCTGTCAAGCACTTCGTTCGTCTCTGCCCACTCCCCTTGCGGAGAGTACGGAACAACGGATCGGAACTCTGCACTCGCTTTGCAGAACGCTGCGTCTCACTCACACAGCACAATCGCACACGGAGGCCTCCAGCACATCTCATTCATACCACAGGAATATAATTTAGGATGATAACCAACCAAACAAGTATTGTCTCTGACTGTGTTCTTCGTGAAGTGACTTGTAACACTTTGTTGCAAAGCCTTACACTTACACAAACACTTTCGACACAAAATACTTACAACATGCAAATATTACAGCATACAAAATGTCAACACAAAATACATACATAAAAACACATACTATTATTAACACTCCAGTTAGTATCCCTCCAGCAGCCGAAAACGTACCGTTTGTCTGCAGTTTCAGGAGATCTTTGCTCCTGCGGTGAGCAGCTGAGAGTGGAGTCCCCTCCGAGCAAAAACGCTCAGGGTGCACCTAGGGGCGTCCGCGCCGCAGCCGATCCCGCAGCCGAGCAGACTGTCTCCTGCCTGGCTCACCAAAACGACTCACAGAAAGCTGACTCCACGATAAGTAAGATTGTAAAGTAGGTATGTTTACTCAGTTCCATGTAGCACGGGACGGGTAGTTCCACCAAGGTCATGCACGCCTTAAGTGGCAAATTGCTTTAGTAAAGCGTTACATATACATGAACATTCCTATACATATACATATTCCTAACCTGTCCCTTTGTGAACAGTTCTCCTTTCTCAGACCCCTTGATTAAAGTCCGAACCGTGAGGTTGTTTTTGATCTGGTTCTCGGGGTCACAGGATAACAGGATAGGAGAGGCTACTGTTATCTGGTGATATAAGTGCATCACAGGCACAAATGTAGCACATATTCGTTCTTAATCAATTGCTCTCTAATTTCTAATTCCAATGTTTCACCTTGCTCTTTTCTGGATCCACGGGTATTCTACTATTAATGTTCAAAGCCTGACAGACCCCGTCCTCCGTGGATCAAAATACATAGGGTCTTAAGGGTTCCTTTGGTCATTGTATCTTATAGTAATGGATCATTTTCAATTTACTCTTTAATTTTCTGGGGCCCCTATACCATATATATACCATATATCTGGTAAGTTGCTCCCTTTCTGGTCCTTCGTCTTCGATTTTATCTGACCCATCCGGGAATTTAACTAGTGGCAATTCCCACAGCCCTTCCTTGAACACAGGGAGAGTGACTTGCAGGGGGTTTAGGACCTATTAATCATCCACGTATCACTCCATTCACCGGCCCAGCGCCTCCAACAGGAGATTTGAACAAGTGAGAAAACAAAAACACCTGTTTTTGTTCTTTTTTTTTTCTTCACATCTAGTTATTTTTTGGTGTGTTTTTGACGTGTTTTGGGGTCTCCGTTGGGTTTCGTTGGGTTTTCCGTGGTCATCATGGTGGAAAAGGGTAAATTGCGGGTTTTGGAGAACTTCAGGTAGGTTCAGGGGGACTTTTCGCGTGGATTCATGGTATTTGGTGTTTTCTTCTTTTTGGGGGAGTGATCCTCTCCTTTCTTCGTGTGATTATGAAGTGTTTTGGGGTTTCCGTTGCGTTTCGTTGAGTTCCTAATGTGTTTTATGGTGGTTGGGAGTGTGCTTTGGGATTAGGAGAACATCAGGTAGGTTTAGGGTGGTTTTGGGGTGGATCTATGGTTTTGGGGGATTTTCTTCCAGTTTTGGGGGTGATGCCATTTTTGTTTGGGGTGTTTTTTAAGGTTTTTGGGGTCTCTGTTTGGTTTTGTTGTGTTCTCGTTGGTCATCATGGTGGAAAAGGGTAAATTATGGGTTTTGTAGAACATCAGGTAGGTTTAGGGTGGTTTTGGGGTGGATCTATTGTTTTGGCGTATTTTCTTCCAGTTTTGGGGGTGATGCCGATATTTTTTGGGGTGTTTTTGACGTGTTTTGGGGTCTCCATTAGGTTTTGTTGGGTTCTTGTTTGTCATTATGTTAAATAGGAGTGGATTGTGGGTTTTGGAGAAGATCAGGTAGGTTTAGTGTGGTTTTGGGGTGGATCTATGGTTTTGGGGGATTTTCTTCCAGTTTTGGGGGTGATGCCGTTCTTGTTTGGGGTGTTTTGGGGTCTCCGTTGGATTTTAGTTGGGTTCTTGTTGGTCATCAGTGTGGAAAATGGTAAATAGTTGGTTTTGGTGAACATCAGGTAGGTTTAGGGTGGTTTGGGGGTGCATCTATGGTATTTGGGGTTTTCTTCTGTTTTTTTTTGGGGTGTGATCCTGTTCTTTTTTTTGTGGTGTTTTTGACGTGTTTTGGGGTCTCTGTTGGGTTTATTTGCGTTCTCATTGGTCATCATGGTGGAAAAGGGTACATTGTGTGTTTTGGAGAACATCAGGTAGGTTTAGGGTTTCTTTGGGGTGGATCTATGGTATTTGGGGTTTTCTTCTATTTTTTGGCATGAACCTGTTCTTTTTTGGGGTGTTTTTGATGTGTTTTGGGGTCTGCGTTGGGTTTTGTTGTGTTCTTGTTGGTCATTATGTTAAATAGGAGTGGATTGTGGGTTTTGGAGAAGATCAGGTAGGTTTAGGGTGGTTTTGGTGTGGATCTATGGTTTTGGGGGATTTTCTTGCAGTTTTGGGGGTGATGCTATTCTTGTTTGGGGTGTTTTTTAAGTTTTTTGGGGTCTCTGTTGGGTTTTGTTGGGTTCTCGTTTGTCATCATGGTGGAAAAGTGTAAATTGTGGGTTTTGGAGAAGATCAGGTAGGTTTAGGGTGGTTTTGGGGTGGATCTATGGTATTCAGTTTTTTTTTTTTGTTTTGGGGGGGGGGGGAGATGATCCTGGACTTTTTGTGTTGTTTTTGACGTGTTTTGGGGTCTCCGTTTTGTTTCATTGGGTTTTCCATGGTCATCGTGTTGTAAAAGGGTAAATTGTGGGTTTTGGAGAACTTCAGGTAGGTTTAGGGGGAGTTTTCACGTGGATTCATGGTATTTGGGGTTTTCTTCTTTTTGGGGGAGTGATCCTCTCCTTTCTTCGGGTGATTTTGAAGTGTTTTGGGGTTTCCGTTGCGTTTCGTTGAGTTCCTAATGTGTTTTATGGTGGTTGGGAGTGTGCTTTGGGATTAGGAGAACATCAGGTAGGTTTAGGGTGTCTTTGGGGTGGATCTATGGTATTTGGGGTTTTCTTCTATTTTTTGGCGTGATCCTGTTCTTTTTTTTTGGGTGTATTTGACGTGTTTTGGGGTCTCCGTTGGGTTTTGTTGTGTTCCTGTTGGTCTTTATGTTAAATAGGTGTGGATTGTGGGTTTTGGAGAAGATCAGGTAGGTTTAGGGTGGTTTTGGGGTGCATCTATGGTTTTGGGGGATTTTCTTCCAGTTTTGGGGGTGATGCCATTCTTGTTTGGGGTGTTTTTTAAGGTTTTTGGGGTCTCTGTTGGGTTTTGTTGGGTTCTCGTTGGTCATCATGGTGGAAAAGGGTAAATTGTGGGTTTTGGAGAAGATCAGGTAGGTTTAGGGTGTCTTTGGGGTGGATCTATGGTATTTGGGGTTTTCTTCTATTTTTTTGGCATGAACCTGTTCTTTTTTGGGGTGTTTTTGATGTGTTTTGGGGTCTCCGTTGGGTTTTGTTGTGTTCTTGTTGGTCATTATGTTAAATAGGAGTGGATTGTGGGTTTTGGAGAAGATCAGGTAGGTTTAGGGTGGTTTTGGGTTGGATCTATGGTTTTGGGGGATTTTCTTCCAGTTTTGGGGGTGATGCCGATATTTTTTGGGGTGTTTTTGACGTGTTTTGGGGTCTCCGTTGTGTTTCATTGGGTTTTCCATGGTCATCATGGTGGAAAAGGGTAAATTGTGGGTTTTGGAGAAGATCAGGTAGGTTTAGGGTGTTTTTGGGGTGGATCTATGGTTTTGGGGGATTTTCTTTCAGTTTTGGGGGTGATGCCATTCTTGTTTGGGGTGTTTTTTAAGGTTTTTGGGGTCTCTGTTTGGTTTTGTTGGGTTCTCGTTGGTCATCATGGTGGAAAAGGGTAAATTGTGGGTTTTGGAGAAGATCAGGTAGGTTTAGGGTGGTTTTGGGGTGGATCTATGGTATTCAGTTTTTTTTTTTTGTTTTTGGGGGGGGGGGGGGGGCATGATCCAGGACTTTTTGTGTTGTTTTTGAAGTGTTTTGGGGTCTCCGTTGTGTGTCATTGGGTTTTCCATGGTCATCGTGTTGTAAAAGGGTAAATTGTGGGTTTTGGAGAACTTCAGGTAGGTTTAGGGGGAGTTTTCACGTGGATTCATGGTATTTGGGGTTTTCTTCTTTTTGGGGGAGTGATCCTCTCCTTTCTTCGGGTGATTTTGAAGTGTTTTGGGGTTTCCGTTGCGTTTCGTTGAGTTCCTAATGTGTTTTATGGTGGTTGGGAGTGTGCTTTGGGATTAGGAGAACATCAGGTAGGTTTAGGGTGTCTTTGGGGTGGATCTATGGTATTTGGGGTTTTCTTCTATTTTTTGGCGTGATCCTGTTCTTTTTTTTTGGGTGTATTTGACGTGTTTTGGGGTCTCCGTTGGGTTTTGTTGTGTTCCTGTTGGTCTTTATGTTAAATAGGTGTGGATTGTGGGTTTTGGAGAACTTCAGGTAGGTTTAGGGTGGTTTTGGGGTGGATCTATGGTTTTGGGGGATTTTCTTTCAGTTTTGGGGGTGATGCCGTTCTTGTTTGGGGTGTTTTTGACGTTCTTTGGGGTCTCTGTTGGGTTTTGTTGGGTTCTCGTTGGTCATCATGGTGGAAAAGGGTAAATTGTGGGTTTTGGAGAACATCAGGTAGGTTTAGGGTGGTTTTGGGGTGCATCTATGGTTTTGGCGTAATTTCTTCCAGTTTTGGGGGTGATGCCGATATTATTTGGGGTGTTTTTGACGTGTTTTGGGGTCTCCATTAGGTTTTGTTGTGTTCTTGTTGGTCATTATGTTAAATAGGTGTGGATTGTGGGTTTTGGAGAAGATCAGGTAGGTTTAGGGTGGTTTTGGGGTGGATCTATGGTTTTGGGGGATTTTCTTGCAGTTTTGGGTGTGATGCCATTCTTGTTTGGGGTGTTTTTTAAGTTTTTTGGGGTCTCTGTTGGGTTTTGTTGGGTTCTCGTTTGTCATCATGGTGGAAAAGTGTAAATTGTGGGTTTTGGAGAAGATCAGGTAGGTTTAGGGTGGTTTTGGGGTGGATCTATGGTATTCAGTTTTTTTTTGTTTGTTTTTTTTGGGGGGGGGGAGATGATCCTGGACTTTTTGTGTTGTTTTTGACGTGTTTTGGGGTCTCCGTTGTGTTTCATTGTGTTTTCCATGGTCATCGTGTTGTAAAAGGGTAAATTGTGGGTTTTGGAGAAGTTCAGGTAGGTTTAGGGGGAGTTTTCACGTGGATTCATGGTATTTGGGGTTTTCTTCTTTTTGGGGGAGTGATCCTCTCCTTTCTTCGGGTGATTTTGAAGTGTTTTGGGGTTTCCGTTGCGTTTCGTTGAGTTCCTAATGTGTTTTATGGTGGTTGGGAGTGTGCTTTGGGATTAGGAGAACATCAGGTAGGTTTAGGGTGTCTTTGGGGTGGATCTATGGTATTTGGGGTTTTCTTCTATTTTTTGGCGTGATCCCGTTCTTTTTTTTTGGGTGTATTTGACGTGTTTTGGGGTCTCCGTTGGGTTTTGTTGTGTTCCTGTTGGTCTTTATGTTAAATAGGTGTGGATTGTGGGTTTTGGAGAAGATCAGGTAGGTTTAGGGTGGTTTTGGGGTGGATCTATGGTTTTGGGGGATTTTCTTCCAGTTTTGGGGGTGATGCCATTCTTGTTTGGGGTGTTTTTTAAGGTTTTTGGGGTCTCTGTTGGGTTTTGTTGGGTTCTCGTTGGTCATCATGGTGGAAAAGGGTAAATTGTGGGTTTTGGAGAAGATCAGGTAGGTTTAGGGTGTCTTTGGGGTGGATCTATGGTATTTGGGGTTTTCTTCTATTTTTTGGCATGAACCTGTTCTTTTTTGGGGTGTTTTTGATGTGTTTTGGGGTCTGCGTTGGGTTTTGTTGTGTTCTTGTTGGTCATTATGTTAAATAGGAGTGGATTGTGGGTTTTGGAGAAGATCAGGTAGGTTTAGGGTGGTTTTGGGGTGGATCTATGGTTTTGGCGGATTTTCTTCCAGTTTTGGGGGTGATGCCGATATTTTTTGGGGTGTTTTTGACGTGTTTTGGGGTCTCCATTAGGTTTTGTTGGGTTCTTGTTTGTCATTATGTTAAATAGGTGTGGATTGTGGGTTTTGGAGAAGATCAGGTAGGTTTAGGGTGGTTTTGGGGTGGATCTATGGTTTTGGCGGATTTTCTTCCAGTTTTGGGGGTGATGCCGATATTTTTTGGGGTGTTTTTGACGTTTTTTGGGGTCTCCATTAGGTTTTGTTGTGTTCTTGTTGGTCATTATGTTAAATAGGAGTGGATTGTGGGTTTTGGAGAAGATCAGGTAGGTTTAGGGTGGTTTTGGGGTGGATCTATGGTTTTGGGGGATTTTCTTCCAGATTTGGGGGTGATGCCGATATTTTTTGGGGTGTTTTAGACGTGTTTTGGGGTCTCTGTTGGGTTTATTTGCGTTCTGATTGGTCATCATGGTGGAAAAGGGTACATTGTGGGTTTTGCAGAACATCAGGTAGGTTTAGGGTGTCTTTGGGGTGGATCTATGGTATTTGGGGTTTTCTTCTATTTTTGGCATGAACCTGTTCTTTTTTGGGGTGTTTTTGATGTGTTTTGGGGTCTGCGTTGGGTTTTGTTGTGTTCTTGTTGGTCATTATGTTAAATAGGAGTGGATTGTGGGTTTTGGAGAAGATCAGGTAGGTTTAGGGTGGTTTTGGGGTGGATCTATGGTTTTGGCGTATTTTCTTCCAGATTTGGGGGTGATGCCGATATTTTTTGGGGTGTTTTTGACGTATTTTGGGGTCTCCGTTGTGTTTCATTGGGTTTTTCCATGGTCATCGTGTTGTAAAAGGGTAAATTGCGGGTTTTGGAGAACTTCAGGTAGGTTTAGGGGGAATTTTCACGTGGATTCATGGTATTTGGGGTTTTCTTCTTTTTGGGGGAGTGATCCTCTCCTTTCTTCGGGTGATTTTGAAGTGTTTTGGGGTTTCCGTTGCGTTTCGTTGAGTTCCTAATGTGTTTTATGGTGGTTGGGAGTGTGCTTTGGATTAGGAGAACATCAGGTAGGTTTAGGGTGTCTTTGGGGTGGATCTATGGTATTTGGGGTTTTCTTCTATTTTTTGGCGTGATCCTGTTCTTTTTTTTTGGGTGTATTTGACGTGTTTTGGGGTCTCCGTTGGGTTTTGTTGTGTTCCTGTTGGTCTTTATGTTAAATAGGTGTGGATTGTGGGTTTTGGAGAAGATCAGGTAGGTTTAGGGTGGTTTTGGGGTGCATCTATGGTTTTGGGGGATTTTCTTCCAGTTTTGGGGGTGATGCCATTCTTGTTTGGGGTGTTTTTAAGGTTTTTGGGGTCTCTGTTGGGTTTTGTTGGGTTCTCATTGGTCATCATGGTGGAAAAGGGTAAATTGTGGGTTTTGGAGAAGATCAGGTAGGTTTAGGGTGTCTTTGGGGTGGATCTATGGTATTTGGGGTTTTCTTCTATTTTTTGGCATGAACCTGTTCTTTTTTGGGGTGTTTTTGATGTGTTTTGGGGTCTCCGTTGGGTTTTGTTGTGTTCTTGTTGGTCATTATGTTAAATAGGAGTGGATTGTGGGTTTTGGAGAAGATCAGGTAGGTTTAGGGTGATTTTGGGGTGGATCTATGGTTTTGGCGTATTTTCTTCCAGATTTGGGGGTGATGCCGATATTTTTTGGGGTGTTTTTGACGTATTTTGGGGTCTCTGTTGTGTTTCATTGGGTTTTCCATGGTCATCATGGTGGAAAAGGGTAAATTGCGGGTTTTGGAGAACTTCAGGTAGTTTTAATTGGACTTTTGGGGTGGATTCATGGAGTTTGTGTTTTTCTTCTGTTTTTTTTTTTTTTTTTTTTTTTTTTTGGGGGGTGATCTTGTTCTTTTTGGTGTGTTTTTGACATGTTTTGGGGTCTCCTTTGGGTTTCGTTGGGTTGTCGTTTGTCATTAAGGTCAATGGGAGTGGATTGTGGGGTTTGGAGAAGATCAGGTGAGCTTAGGGTGGTTTTTGGGGGAAAATCATGGTTTTGGTTTTTTTCTTCTGATCCAGTTCCTTCTTGGCGTGTTTTTGACGTGTTTTGGGGTCTCCGTTGGATTTTAGTTGGGTTCTTGTTGGTCATCAGTGTGGAAAATGGTAAATAGTTGGTTTGGTGAACATCAGGTAGGTTTAGGGTGGTTTGGGGGTGCATCTATGGTATTTGGGGTTTTCTTCTGTTTTTTTTTGGGGTGTGATCCTGTTCTTTTTTTTGTGGTGTTTTTGACATGTTTTGGGGTCTCTGTTGGGTTTATTTGCGTTGTCATTTGTCATCATGGTGGAAAAGGGTACATTGTGTGTTTTGGAGAACATCAGGTAGGTTTAGGGTGTCTTTGGGGTGGATCTATGGTATTTGGGGTTTTCTTCTACTTTTTGGCATGAACCTGTTCTTTTTTGGGGTGTTTTTGATGTGTTTTGGGGTCTGCGTTGGGTTTTGTTGTGTTCTTGTTGGTCATTATGTTAAATAGGAGTGGATTGTGGGTTTTGGAGAAGATCAGGTAGGTTTAGGGTGGTTTTGGGGTGGATCTATGGTTTTGGCGTATTTTCTTCCAGATTTGGGGGTGATGCCGATATTTTTTGGGGTGTTTTTGACGTGTTTTGGGGTCTCCGTTGTGTTTCATTGGGTTTTCCATGGTCATCATGGTGGAAAAGGGTAAATTGTGGGTTTTGGAGAAGATCAGGTAGGTTTAGGGTGTTTTTGGGGTGGATCTATGGTTTTGGGGATTTTCTTTCAGTTTTGGGGTGATGCCATTCTTGTTTGGGGTGTTTTTTAAGGTTTTTGGGGTCTCTGTTTGGTTTTGTTGGGTTCTCGTTGGTCATCATGGTGGAAAAGGGTAAATTGTGGGTTTTGGAGAAGATCAGGTAGGTTTAGGGTGGTTTTGGGGTGGATCTATGGTATTCAGTTTTTTTTTTTTTGTTTTGGGGGGGGGGGGTGGGCATGATCCAGGACTTTTTGTGTTGTTTTTGAAGTGTTTTGGGGTCTCCGTTGTGTGTCATTGGGTTTTCCATGGTCATCGTGTTGTAAAAGGGTAAATTGTGGGTTTTGGAGAACTTCAGGTAGGTTTAGGGGGAGTTTTCACGTGGATTCATGGTTTTTGGGGTTTTCTTCTTTTTGGGGGAGTGATCCTCTCCTTTCTTCGGGTGATTTTGAAGTGTTTTTGGGGTTTCCGTTGCGTTTCGTTGAGTTCCTAATGTGTTTTATGGTGGTTGGGAGTGTGCTTTGGGATTAGGAGAACATCAGGTAGGTTTAGGGTGTCTTTGGGGTGGATCTATGGTATTTGGGGTTTTCTTCTATTTTTTGGCGTGATCCTGTTCTTTTTTTTTGGGTGTATTTGACGTGTTTTGGGGTCTCCGTTGGGTTTTGTTGTGTTCCTGTTGGTCTTTATGTTAAATAGGTGTGGATTGTGGGTTTGGAGAACTTCAGGTAGGTTTAGGGTGGTTTTGGGGTGGATCTATGGTTTTGGGGGATTTTCTTTCAGTTTTGGTGTGATGCCGTTCTTGTTTGGGGTGTTTTTGACGTTCTTTGGGGTCTCTGTTGGGTTTTGTTGGGTTCTCGTTGGTCATCATGGTAGAAAAGGGTAAATTGTGGGTTTTGGAGAACATCAGGTAGGTTTAGGGTGGTTTTGGGGTGCATCTATGGTTTTGGCGTAATTTCTTCCAGTTTTGGGGGTGATGCCGATATTATTTGGGGTGTTTTTGACGTGTTTTGGGGTCTCCATTAGGTTTTGTTGTGTTCTTGTTGGTGATTATGTTAAATAGGTGTGGATTGTGGGTTTTGGAGAAGATCAGGTAGGTTTAGGGTGGTTTTGGGGTGGATCTATGGTTTTGGGGGATTTTCTTGCAGTTTTGGGTGTGATGCCATTCTTGTTTGGGGTGTTTTTTAAGTTTTTTGGGGTCTCTGTTGGGTTTTGTTGGGTTCTCGTTTGTCATCATGGTGGAAAAGTGTAAATTGTGGGTTTTGGAGAAGATCAGGTAGGTTTAGGGTGGTTTTGGGGTGGATCTATGGTATTCAGTTTTTTTTTGTTTGTTTTTTTTTGGGGGGGGGGAGATGATCCTGGACTTTTTGTGTTGTTTTTGACGTGTTTTGGGGTCTCCGTTGTGTTTCATTGTGTTTTCCATGGTCATCGTGTTGTAAAAGGGTAAATTGTGGGTTTTGGAGAAGTTCAGGTAGGTTTAGGGTGGTTTTGGGGTGGATCTATGGTATTCAGTTTTTTTTTTTTGTTTTGGGGGGGGGGGGGGGGGCATGATCCAGGACTTTTTGTGTTGTTTTTGAAGTGTTTTGGGGTCTCCGTTGTGTGTCATTGGGTTTTCCATGGTCATCGTGTTGTAAAAGGGTAAATTGTGGGTTTTGGAGAACTTCAGGTAGGTTTAGGGGGAGTTTTCACGTGGATTCATGGTATTTGGGGTTTTCTTCTTTTTGGGGGAGTGATCCTCTCCTTTTCTTCGGGTGATTTTGAAGTGTTTTGGGGTTTCCGTTGCGTTTCGTTGAGTTCCTAATGTGTTTTATGGTGGTTGGGAGTGTGCTTTGGGATTAGGAGAACATCAGGTAGGTTTAGGGTGTCTTTGGGGTGGATCTATGGTATTTG
>NW_028137308.1:152500-155000 GCF_965140915.1 Aythya marila | reverse complement strand
TTACGGTTAGGGTTAGGGTTAGGGTTACGTTTAGGGGTAGGATTAAGGTTAGTGTTAGGGTTAGGGTTAGTGTTCTCTTAGAGTTACGGTTAGGGTTAGGGCAAGGGATAGATTTAGGGAAAGGGTTACAATTAAGGTTAGGGTTAGTATTAGGGTTAGGGTTAGGGTTAGTGTTCTCTTAGGGTTAGTGTTAGGGTTAGTGTTCCCTTAGGGTTAGGGTTAGGGTTAATGTTAGGGTTAGGGTTCGGTTTAGGGTTAGGGTTAGGGTTAGGGTTAGGGTTAGTGTTCTCTTAGGGTTAGGGTTACGGTTAGGGATAGGGTTAGGGTTAGGGTTATGTTTAGTGTTAGGATTAGGGTTATGGTTAGTGTTAGTGTTCTCTTAGGCTTAGGGTTAGGGTTAGGGTTAGGGTTAGGGTTAGGGTTAGGGTTAGGGTTATGGTTAGGGTTAGGGTTATGGTTAGGTTTAGGGTTAGGGTTAGTGATCTCTTACGTTTAGGTTTAGGGTTAGGCTTAGTGTTAGGGTTAGGGTTAGGGTTAGGGTTAGGGTTCTCTTAGGGTTAGGGTTAGGGTTACGGTTACGGTTAGGGTTAGGGTTAGGGTTAGGGTTAGGGTTAGGGTTACTGTTCTCTTAGGGTTAGGGTTACGGTTAGGGATAGGGTTAGGGTTAGGGTTAGGTTTAGGGTTAGGGTTAGGGTTAGTGTTCTCTTAGGCTTAGGGTTAGGGTTAGGGTTAGTGTTCTCTTAGGGTTAGGGTTACGGTTAGGGATAGGGTTAGGGTTAGGGTTAGGTTTAGGGTTAGGATTAGGGTTATGGTTAGTGTTAGTGTTCTCTTAGGCTTAGGGTTAGGGTTAGGGTTATGGTTAGGGTAAGGTTAGGGTTAGGGTTAGGGTTAGGGTTAGGGTTAGGGTTACGGTTAGGGTTATTGATCTCTTAGGTTTAGGTTTAGGGTTAGGGTTAGGGTTAGGGTTACGGTTAGGGTTAGGGTTAGGGATCTCTTAGGGTTAGGGTTAGGGTTAGGGTTAGGGTAAGGGTTAGGGTTAGGGTTAGGGTTAGGGTTAGGTTTAGGTTTAGGGTTAGGGTTAGGGTTAGGTTTAGGGTTAGGGTTAGGGTAAGGTGAGGGTTAGGGTTAGGGTTTGGGTTAGTGTTCACTTCGGCTTAGGGTTAGGGTTTGGGTTAGGGTTATGGTTAGGGTTAGGTTAGGGTTAGGGTTAGTGTTAGGGTTAGGGTTAGTGTTAGGGTTAGGTTTAGGGTTAGTGTTAGGGTTAGGTTTAGGGTTACGGTTAGGTTTAGGGTTAGGGTTAGGGTTAGGGTTAGGGTTCTCTTAGGGTTAGGGTTAGGGTTAGGATTAGTGATCTCTTAGGGTTAGGGTTAGGGTTCTCTTAGGGTTAGGGTAAGGGTTAGGGTTAGGGGCAGGGTTGGGGTTAGGGTTCTATTAGGGTTTCGGTTAGGGTTAGGGTTAGGGTTAGTGTTCTCTATGGGTTAGGGTTAGGGTTAGGGTTAGGGTTAGGGTTAGGGTTAGGGTTAGGGTTTGGGTTAGGGTTAGGGTTAGGGTTAGGGTTAGTGTTCTCTTAGGGTTAGGGTTACGGTTAGGGATAGGGTTAGGGTTAGTGTTAGGTTTAGGGTTAGGGTTAGGGTTAGTGTTCTCTTAGGCTTAGGGTTAGGGTTAGGGTTAGGGTTAGGGTTATGGTTAGGGTTAGGTTAGGGTTAGGGTTAGGGTTAGGGTTAGGGTTAGGGTTAGGGTTAGGGTTACGGTTAGGGTTAGGGTTAGGGTTAGGGTTAGGGTTAGTGTTCTCTTAGGGTTAGGGTTACGGTTAGGGATAGGGTTAGTGTTAGGGTTAGGTTTAGGGTTAGGGTTAGGGTTAGTGTTCACTTAGGCTTAGGGTTAGGGTTAGGGTTAGGGTTAGGGTTAGGGTTAGTGATCTCTTAGGTTTAGGTTTAGGGTTAGGGTTAGGGTTTGGGTTATGGTAAGGGTTAGGGTTCTCTTAGGGTTAGGGTTAGGGTTAGGGTTAGGGTTAGGGTTAGGGTTAGGGTTAGGGTTAGGGTTAGGGTTAGGGTTAGGGTTAGTGTTAGGGTTAGGGTTACGGTTAGGGTTAGGGTTAGGGTTAGGGTTAGTGATCTGTTACGTTTAGGTTTAGGGTTAGGGTCAGGGTTAGGGTTAGGGTTCTCTTAGGGTTAGGGTTAGGGTTAGTGTTCTCTTAGGGTTAGAGTTAGGGTTACGGTTAGGGTTAGGGTTAGGGTTACGGTTAGGGGTAGGATTAAGGTTAGTGTTAGGGTTAGGGTTAGTGTTCTCTTAGAGTTACGGTTAGGGTTAGGGCAAGGGATAGATTTAGGGAAAGGGTTACAATTAAGGTTAGGGTTAGTATTAGGGTTAGGGTTAGGGTTAGTGTTCTCTTAGGGTTAGTGTTAGGGTTAGTGTTCCCTTACGGTTAGGGTTAGGGTTAATGTTAGGGTTAGGGTTCGGTTTAGGGTTAGGGTTAGGGTTAGGGTTAGGGTTAGTGTTC
>NW_028137308.1:47500-50000 GCF_965140915.1 Aythya marila | reverse complement strand
CTTAGGGTTAGGGTTAGGGTTAGGGTTAGTGTTCTCTTAGAGTTAGGGTTAGGGTTAGGGTTAGGGTTAGTATTTTCTTAGGGTTAGGGTTAGGTTTAGGGTTAGGGTTAGGGTTAGGGTTAGGGTTAGGTTAGGGTTAGGGTTAGCGTTAGGGTTAGGGTTAGGGTTAGGGTTAGGGTTAGGGTTTGGGTTAGTGTTCTCTTAGGCTTAGGGTTAGGGTTAGGGTTAGGGTTAGGGTTAGGGTTAGGGTTAGGTTAGGGTTAGGGTTACGGTTAGGGTTAGGGGTAGGGTTAGGATCTGTGTTAGGTTTAGGGTTAGGGTTAGGGTTATGTTAGGGTTAGGATTAAGGTTTGTGTTAGGGTTAGGGTTAGTGTTCTCTTAGAGTTACGATTAGGGTTAGGGCTAGGGATACCTTTAGGGAAAGGGTTACAAATAAGATTAGGGTTAGTGTTAGGGTTAGGGTTAGGGTTAGGGTTCTCTTATTGTTAGGGTTAGGGTTAGTGTTCTCTTAGGGTTAGGGTTAGGGTTAATGTTAGGGTTAGGGTTAGGTTTAGGGTTAGGGTTAGGGTTAGGGTTAGTGTTCTCTTGTTAGGGTTAGGGTTAGGTTTAGGGTTAGGGTTAGGGTTAGGGTTAGGGTTAGGGTTCTCTTAGGGTTAGGGTTATGGTTAGGGTTAGGGTTAGGGTTAGGGTTAGGGTTAGGGTTAGGGATAGGCTTAGGGTTAGCGTTAGGTTTGGGGTTAGGGTTAGGGTTAGGGTTAGGGTTAGGGTTAGGGTTAGTGTTCTCTTAGGCTTAGGGCTAGGGTTAGGGTTAGGGTTAGGGTTATGATTAGGGTTAGGTAACGGTTAGGGTTAGGGTTAGGGTTAGGGTTATGGTTAAGGTTTGGTTAGGTTTAGGGTTAGTTTTAGGGTTAGGTTTAGGATTAGCGTTAGGGTTAGGGTTAGGTTTTGGTTAGGATTAGGGTTAGGGTTAGTTTTAGGGTTAGGTTTAGGATTAGCGTTAGGGTTAGGGTTAGGGTTCTCTTAGGGTTAGGGTTAGTGTTAGGGTTAGGGTTAGGTTTAGTGTTCTCTTAGGGTTAGGGTTAGGGGTAGGGTTAGGGTTAGGGTTCTCTTAGGGTTTGGGATAGGGTTAGGGTTAGTGTTCTCTTAGGGTTAGGGTTAGGGTTAGGGTTAGTGTTCTCTTAGGCTTAGGGTTAGGGTTAGGGTTAGGGATAGTATTCTCTTAGGGTTAGGATTAGGGTTAGGGTTAGGGATAGGGTTAGGGTTAGGGTTAGGGTTATGGTTAGGGTTCGGGTTAGGGTTCGGGTTAGGGTTAGTGTTCTCTTAGGGTTAGGGTTACGGTTAGGGATAGGGTTAGGTTTAGGGTTAGGTTTAGGGTTAGGATTAGAGTTATGGTTAGTGTTAGTGTTCTCTTAGGCTTAGGGTTAGGGTTAGGGTTATGGTTAGGGTTAGGTTAGGGTGAGGGTTAGTGTTAGGGTTAGGGTTAAGTTTAGGGTTAGGTTTAGGTTTAGTGTTAGGGTTAGGGTTAGGGTTAGGGTAAGGGTTAGGGTTAGGGTTAGGGTTAGGGTTAGGGTTAGGGTTAGGGTTAGAGTTAGGGTTAGGGTTAGGGTTTCGGTTAGTGTTCTCTTAGGCTTAGGGTTAGGGTTAGGGTTAAGGTTATGGTTAGGGTTAGGTTAGGGTTAGGGTTAGGGTTAGGGTTAGGGTTAGGGTTAGGGTTAGGGTTAGGGTTAGGGTTAGTGTTAGGGTTAGGGTTAGGGTTAGGGTTAGGGTTACGTTTAGGATTAAGGTTAGTGTTAGGGTTAGGGTTAGTGTTCTCTTAGAGTTAGGGTTAGGGTTAGGTTTAGCGTTAGGTGTAGGGTTTGGGTTAGTGTAAGGGTTAGGGTTAGGGTTAGTGTTAGGGTTAGGGTTAGGGTTAGGGTTACGGTTACGGTTAGGATTAAGGTTAGTGTTAGGGTTAGGGTTAGTGTTCTCTTAGGCTTAGGGTTAGGGTTAGGGTTCTCTTAGGCTTAGGGTTAGGGTTAGGGTTAGGGTTAGGTTTTGTTAGGATTAGGGTTAGGGTTAGGGTTAGTTTTAATGTTAGGTTTGGGATTAGCGTTAGGGTTAGGGTTAGGGTTAGGGTTCTCTTAGGGTTAGGGTTAGTGTTAGGGTTAGGGTTAGGTTTAGTGTTCTCTTAGGGTTAGGTTTAGGGGTAGGGTTAGGGTTAGGGTTCTCTTAGGGTTTGGGATAGGGTTAGGGTTAGTGTTCTCTTAGGGTTAGGGTTAGGGTTAGGGTTAGGGTTCTCTTTAGTTAGGGTTAGGGTTAGTGTTCTCTTAGGGTTAGAGTTAGGGTTAATGTTAGGGTTAGGGTTAGGTTTAGGGTTAGGGTTAGTTTTAGGGTTAGTGTTGTCTTGTTAGGGTTAGGGTTAGGGTTAGGGTTAGGGTTAGGGTTAGGGATAGGGTTCTCTTAGGGTTAGGGTTATGGTTAGGGTTAGGGTTAGGGTTAGGGTTAGGGTTAGGGATAGGCT
>NW_028137309.1:345000-357965 GCF_965140915.1 Aythya marila | reverse complement strand
CTTTGGCCCTTTTATAGGGAGGAGCAGCCACACCCCTGACTGATGACAAGCCATTTGCATAATAGCTAACAATCGCTACCCAGGCAACAAGCAACGCATCACAGAGCGTCATCAAGATGATAGGAGCCGCCAGCTGCTACCTTACAGGGCCACGGTGCCATGGTCCTGTGGGGTGACAAATGGAACTAGAATTAGGAGCGGTGGGCAGCGCTCACAACCAGAGCCTCCCAGAGAAGCCGCCTTGGCACACCTGGTTCGTGGCAACTTTTCCTGACATCTCTGGGCTCACCATCATTGCTACCAGCATGCCTCAGCAAGGAGCATGCAGAGGAAGTTGGCCAGGAAGTTTCTGCCGAGGTGGAGGAGGCTGTGGAGGAGGAATAGTCCGTAGGGCTGGAGAAGGAGAAGGAGGAAGAGGCAGTGGAGGTGGAGGAGGTGTTGGAGGTGCAAGAGGCAGGGAAGGAGGAGAAGGAGGAGGAAAATGAGAAATAGGATTAGCAGGCGGGGGACGAGGAGGATGCGGTAGACAAGGAGGAGGCAGTGAATGAGGAGGAGGCAGTGGACAAGAAAAAGGCCGTGGATGATGAGGAGGAAGTGGTGGAGGAGGACGTGCTGGAGGTATCATAGAATCACAATTGTTAGAGGAGACCTTCACATTTGTCCGGTCTAGTCATCACTGTACTACCAATGTCACCCAATAAACCATGTTCCTAAGCACCAGCTCCAACCTGTCCTTGAACACCCTGCTCCTCTGGGGCGTCCTCCACAGGTCGCAGCCTCCTCTAGGGCAGATCCACCTGCTCCACCGGGGGCTCCTCCAGCCACAGGGGGGCTGCAGCGTGGAGATCTGCTCCACGGGGGACCCATGGGCTGCAGGGGGACAGCCTGCTCCACCAGGGGCCTCTCCCTGCACAGGCCGCAGGGGAACTGCTGCTGGGAGCCTGGAGCACCTCCTGCCTCCTGCTGCACGGACCTTGGGGGCTGCACAGAGCTTTCTCACTCCTCCCTGAGCCACACGCTGCTGGGCAGCAGCTTTTGTTCCCTTTCTTAGATGGGCTCTCCCCCAGGCGCAAACATCATCCTTTTGCTCTGCGTTCTGGGCAGCAGCGGGTGGGTCCCTCCTGGAAGGAGCCTCCTGGCAGCGGCCCTGAGCTCCCATGGGGCAGCTGCTGCATTCTCCTCACAGAGGACACCCCTGCAGCCCCCCGCTCCCACAGCCTGGCCATGCAAACCCAAGCCAAGACACCGAGCGAGCCTCCCTGATTGCCAGCCAGCAGCTGGCTCAGCCTGAGACCCCAGGCCAGTGCCCACAAGACTCTCCAGGGCCTTGAAAAGCAAGCCTTGTGGGGACGGAGCACCCACAAAGAACAGACTCACACAACAGGACTCCTTGCCAACACCGCCTCACAGACACCTGGGCCTTGAGCGGGTAGCTCACCTTGAGCGAGCTCGTTTCCTTCCCAGTAGCTGAAATGTGCCATTTCGGGGGCATTTGGGGGCTACAGCGTGCTGCTGAGAGGGTTGTTGGAGCTCCTGCAGGGCAGTGCTTCCACTAAGGCAAGGCCTTTTCTGCATCTTCTACTGCCCTGCAAGCGAGGATGCTTGGGGCACACAAGAAGCTGGCAGGGGACACAGCTGCAGGGATTGCAGGGATTCCTAAAGTCATAGCCAAATACAAGAAAGACAGGAGGACGTGATGCTTCCGAGAGAAAGGAGCTCGCTTTGGGGTCAAAATCCATCCCTTTTTCAGGAAAGCAAGAGATGCTGTGCATTTCTCTCGTCCCCCTCAGACAGCCACTGGGTGACGATGGTGCCAAGTGTCTGGAAAGAGACCTTGCTTTCTCAGGCCCAGGTGTCCAGCTGCACACCAAGGCCGTCCCTGGCTTCCAGGCGCAGTTGCCAGGCCCAAGGCTGAGCTCCCCTGCGAACCCCCAGCCCAGCAGACCTTGCTCCTGGCATTGTGGAGCAGCCATTTCACGGCAGCCTTTTCTCCTGGCAGTCAGCTTAGCGCCGAAAGCTCTGTCACCGGGACGCCTGAGAGCTGTGGCAGCTCAGCAGAGAGTCACTGTCAGCCTTGGAGCTCACAAAGGTGGGTGGCCACAAATGCCCTGAGTGTCCAGCTAGCATTGAGGACTGCTGTGGCACTCAAATTGTCACCTGTTTGCTGCGATGCTGGGATACCTGCTCTGGTAGCCTGGCATCAGAGGCCAGGGAAGCCAAGCAGCTGGGATCCTTCTCTGAGGCAGGGGACACTGAGAGTGGAAATGGAAATGGGGCACAAGCCCTCCGCCTCTCAAAGGAACCCCTCAGATGTTTAGGTATAGTAAACTTATGTATATCTGTGTGACTCTAGACCACAACATGTTAGTGTTCTGGTTTGTCCACTGCTTTGTTGTGGGGGCTTTGAGTTGGCCTCTACTCTTTAGGTGAATGCTGACTTCATATCTATGGTGCACTTTATTCTTGAAATGGGAAGTTTCTACCAATTTCCTGTCCAAAGTTCCTCATAAGCCAACTGCAATCATCATTTCAGATGTATCTCCCAACTTACACATTTCCTAATTCTCCTTGATATTTACTCAAGAAATGCATTTTCACAGAGACGTCATATTTTTCTCTCAACTGGCATCTGGCTGAGCAGAATGATGTCCTTTAATTCCCTTCCACACAATAGGCAACTTGTTCCTTCTGTCTTCTGAACACTTCCTCCTAAGTTCAATGTGAATACAAGTTGCAGAATTTTGCCTCATGTCTTAAATGTGTGGCAGGGCTGCCCTGTCAGGTGTATTTATACTGGAGAAAAAAAAAAAAAAAAAGAATAGCCATACACACCATATAACCACTTAACTTTTTCAGTTCTTCTGTTAACAGTGCATGAACATGGGGTTTTGTTGTTTTATTGTTTGTTTTAAACTCCTGACTGCCATATAGCAAACATGACAAAAAAAAAAAAAAAAAAAAAGAAAAAAAAAAAAAACCACCCTTGGTTGAGAATCTCTTAGCATGGCTCTGCTTTGTATTATCAAATGTCACTTCACCTGAACCATTTCAATCACAAGGGATATCCTTCTGTCAGGCTCGGTAGTACTTCCCAACTTTATGTCACCTGGAAATCTCAAAGCTCATATGTAATTTTTAGTCTTCGGCCACCATGTCCATACTGAACATACCTAAATTTGAAGTCATCTCTGCTCTGAATAGGAGGTTGGGTTTTCAGAGGTCCCTTCCAGCCTACATTTCTCCATGAGTCTTTGCCTCCTTAGCAGCTGCAGTTTCAGAACTGTCTCTGAGAATCACTACAGGGAACCTCTCCTTTGCTGGTAATTCCCTCTTCGAACAGTGTGAACAATTGCAAACTCCCTTGATTCACTTGCAGCCCCAAAGCCCAAATCCATAGATAATGTATCAGAAGCTCACAGAAAGTGAAATAGATGTAGTTCATCCCCTGTGTAGGGGAGCACTGGTCCTACAAAGGCAAGCTACTAAATTCTCTGGAAACAAATTAGCTTTAATAAATTATCTTGTAAATTCCACATTACCCGCTACTTCCCTAGTCTTATCTATTCTTGCTACAAAACTTTGCTCAGCGTTGATGTCAAACTAACAGGCCTGCACTTGTCTGGATCACTCTTTACATTCTCCTGGACAGAAGTATATTTGTTACTCTCCCATTCTGGGGACTATCCCTGATTTGCACAGTTGTGATGTATTTTTCCTACTTGAGTTGTTGTTCTGTGTGCCAATGCTGTTAATAGGCTAGGTAGATATCAGCTTGTCATTTTTCACTTGAATCACTGTAGATTTTTATTTCACCTCAGATGATGTTGTGCCTAGTGCCCTACCCTCATTTGCAATGGGAATCCTGTCACTGCCCTTAATATCACATTGTTGTTGCTGTTAGATGCAGGAAATAAGATTTGCAGCATTTGAGACATCATTAACTTTTGATCTATTTTTGCCTCGAGTATGCAACTGTCCTAATTTGTTCTCTTTGTTCCCCCTGGTTTCTGTGGCTTAAGTATCATTTACTATTATTGTTTAATTTCCTACGTGAAGGAGGTTTTGGGTCATTCGTACTTTATTTTTGCAGTTTTTAACCTCTGAAATGTACCTTTTCTCATTGCTTTTTTCCCATCTGAATTTTGAATTTTAACTCTGCCTTCTCTGCACTCCAGTCCCAGAGATGCTTAGTCAGACTCAATGATTCATTTCCTTAGATTTCAAAGTTTGCATTTGTAAGCCTCAAAACCTTCGTTCTAAGCCTGGTGTTGTCTGTCTTGAAATGTAAAATGAGAAAAGTCAGCTCATGATCAGACTTTATTCAAATCTTACTACATTTAAACCCGTACAGGAGCCAAGTCTAAAATGGTCTTATATTTTTTCACTTTTGTGAAGAAATCCATCACATAGTATATCTGTATGAGAATAAGTGGTAATCATCTTTCAGTCTTTTGCTGGGAAGTTGAAGTCTCCCGTAATTCCCATTATTGTTTATGTGTCTGATAACTGTAGACTGGAGCTAAGAGCAAAGAGCAGGCTAGCAAGGCTGTCTTTCTTTAGCAGCGATTTGCACAAAACCACTCTATTGCTGACCCATAACATTTCCCTAACCTCTGCTTCTTGCTAACACAAAGCACCATCTTATTCCATCCATCTGCCCTGGTTTCCAGACTTCCTGAGATTTATCAGTACTTGTATGGCATTCATGCCTTTATTTCACCCTTCCTGTGTTGACACTTGTCTTAAGAGTTTTAGATCCTGAACATGATCATCTCAAAGTTTGCCTCACAGTTTGGTCTTCCTCACATTGTCGTAGAGTATCAGGTCTCTACCACTTGAAATAGATTGTATTGGATTAGATTATTGGCACTGTCTCTTGTGCTGCTAGTCCATTATCTTCGCGGTCCATACAACTGGCCATCAGCGGACATGAAGTGGCCTTATCCTGCCCATTTACCTGTCTGGAAATCAGCCACTCCCTCTGCCTAGAACAGGGAATGGATTTTCCTCAGCTTTCTTCAAAAGCTCTGAAGTTTTCTGTGACCTTTCCACTTTTATGGTATGATAAGCTTTTGCTTCCACTGAAGGGTAGAAGTCATTACGAATAGTGCCAACAAAACAGAAACATAACAATGAAAATGATATTTGAATTCAGAATAGGTATTTAAAAAGTTCACCTTCTCCAGCACAAATGGGGAAAAGAAAAAATAAAATATATAAATAAATAAATAAAGCAGTCCTAAATCATCAAAACTGGCCAAAGAATTAGAAGAAGCACTATTTTTCCAAGGCTGCAATGTTTTCCATTCATCTCACTGGGCCAGCAGAGCACTAGAGAGCTGGATGCACTGAAGTCCTGGCTCATACCCTAAATGACCTGCAGGAAGATCTTCTTATCTCTGTCCCCCCGTTTCTCCTTTCAATCTCTGTTTTGTCTGTTTGTATCACTAGCTATCAAAGCGCTACTGAGATATGCACGTGCAGCACCCAGCACAACCTTGTTTCAGGCTCCAGTGGGACCTTTAGGCATTACCATCCTATAAACAAGTCACAGTGATAGTGAGTGTAATTACAGTCATCAAACTATTCCAGCTCCACATCATTAGCCATGCCCTGAGCTAAATAACATTTTAATCAGTTTGATATGTCACCTGTGGCTTTCTTCACTGTCACTTGCAATCCAGCAAACTCCTTCCTTCATGTTTCTAGATTAGACAGAGGGTTCTTAACTGCAGACATCCACTTCCCTGTTCAGGAAGCAGTGAGACCTTTCATCTTCACCCAGAATTAAGATGATATCCAAGCATCATGAGACACAGCGCGTATGTCTCCTAGGCCCATCCCATAAGAGCAGGACATTTACCTCACATGAGAAGAAGACTTAATGCAGAGGCAAAGCAAGATACTCGGTGTCAAAGCCATGTCTGGATGATCATTAAAGACAGATCAAAATTACCCAGTACAGGAGGAAAATCTATCATTTGAAGAAGATTATGGTCTCTGATTATTAGTTTCAAAATTATTTTTTTTCTTTGGATTTCCTCTGAACTTAAACTTAGTTTGGAATGCCTTTGGTTTTGAATAGTTCTGAAATTGTATTACTTCTCCTAAGTAAGTTGATAGTCTGTTCTATTTACGTGAAATTCAAATAATATTGTGAAGGATCTGCCATCACTCAGCCAGGCTGAGAGCCTTCCTGTACTTAAAGGCAACCTATAGGAAAGCTGGGGAGGGGGTCTTTATCAGGGCCTGGAGTGACAGGACATGGACTAATAGCTTTACACTGAAAAGTTAGATTTCTAATATATTTTAGAAAGAAATTCTTTACTGATAGTACTTCACATCCAGCCCCTCCAGCCCCTGGCATGTTCCCTGCAGCACCTCCAGCCCCTGGCATGTTCCCTGCAGCCCCTCCAAGCCTGGCACAGGCCCTGAGAGCTGGCTCCGGGGACGACCCCATTGCTGTCTCAGGCGCCAATACACACAAGGGGAAGGAATGCATGCAGAAGTCATCTCGTTTCGGAAGGGCAGAAAGTCCTCCCAAGAAGGGGAAGGAGCAAGAGGAAGGCGAGGCAGCCTACCCCAAGGTAGGGCCATCCCAGGGCACAGGAAGCTGTTGGAAAGGAGAGCAGAGAGAAAAGCAGCAGGAAGCAGGTGATCCCCATCCCTGGGCGAGCTGCGAGCCATGGGACAAGATTGCAGCTGTCCTCCAGGTGAGCACATTGTCAGCTGGCTGCTGCGCTGCTGGGATAGCAGCTGCGGGAGCCTGGCAGCAGAGGGCAGGGAAGCCAAGCAGCTGGGATCCTTCTCTGGGGAAGGGGGCACTGAGAAAGCGCTTGCAAACGGGGCACAAGCCCTCAGCCTCTGGAGGCGTGAAGGAAAGGGATCCCTTCTGGGAAGATGCTGTGGGCTTGCTGAGGCTCGAAGAACAGACGGTGCTGGCTGCTACCAGCGTGCTGCAGCAGCGGCAAGACAGAGCCGTGGTGGTTTTCCTCAGCTGGGCAGCTGAGCTCCAGCACAAGCGCTCTCTCCCTGCCCCTCCTCCAACGCCAAGGGGAGAAAAGAGGCTGGCAAGGGCTCAAGGGCTGCCAGAAGGACAGGGAGATCACTCCACAAGGAGCGTCACGGGCAAAGCAGGCTCAGCACAGCCTGTTCCAGTCCAGCCCGGGGCCTGCTCCTGAGGGGGCTCTCCACAGGCCGCGGCCTCCTCCAGGCCACAGCCACCTGCTCCACCGGGGGCTCCTCCAGCCACAGGGGGGCTGCAGCGTGGAGATCTGCTCCACGGGGGACCCATGGGCTGCAGGGGGACAGCCTGCTCCACCAGGGGCCTCTCCCTGCACAGGCCGCAGGGGAACTGCTGCTGGGAGCCTGGAGCACCTCCTGCCTCCTGCTGCACGGACCTTGGGGGCTGCACAGAGCTTTCTCACTCCTCCCTGAACCAGACGCTGCTGGGCAGCAGCTTTTGTTCCCTTTCTTAGATGCAAGATCTTCTTAAATTCAGTCCAGCCAAGTAGGAAAAGTAAATGTGGACAGCTGTATCTTGGCAAAGAAGATAGTAGGGAGCAAGGAGGTTCAGCAGTCAAGATGGAAGGTGATGCCATGAGGCTTAGAGGCTAGTAATGTTCTAATGAACATGGCCAAGTCTTGCGCTGGGCAGCCTGCTTGGGTCCAAAGCCTGCAGTCCTCCCCAAGATGTCGGCGAGGGGCTGGTGAGCCGTTGGGACGGAACCCCCGTTGCCCGGGTTCCCCAAGCAACCGCCCCACTCTCCAGCCACCATGGCAGGTCCAGCAGCCGGCTCCCGCTCCTCCCGGGGCTGCGGCCCTGCTGGCGAGCCCAGCGCCCCAGAGCTCAGCCCAGCGGCCTTTTTCCCACAGAGGGTTTCCCCAGACGGCTTCCGCGGCTTGCGCAGACGCAAAACTCCCCCTTCGTCGTCCCAGCCGTGCCGCCAACGGTGGCTGCCTGGCTGCTGCCCTCCCTCCCCGGAGCGACGGCGCTGCCCTTGCAGCCCCCGCAGGTACCCACCCTCCCCTCCGCGCTGCCCCAGGCCACCGTCTGGCACGTGGTGCCGGGGGTCCAGGGGCAGGTGCTGCAGCTCCCCGCCGGGGTGCAGCTGCCACCTGGGGGGCACCTCCCAGCCCAGGGGCACCACCTGCAGCTTGGGCAGCTCCCCGCCGGGGGGCAGCTCCCTGCTGTGGGGCAGCTCCCCGCCGTGGGGCACCAGCTGCAGCTGGTGCAGCTCCCCGCTGTGGGGCAAAACCTGCAGCTGGTGCAGCTCCCAACCATGGGGCACCAGCTGCAGCTGGTGCAGCTCCCCGCCGGGGGGCAGCTCCCCCACACCGCTCCTCCCTGTGCCCCCGTCCATCAGTGGGGACAGCCCATGGTGACGGGGACACTGGTACCCCACCATGCGCTGGGGCTGGGGCCCAGGGCCGTGCTCCATGGGGAGCTCCTGCACCCCGCAGGCACCTGCCTGTTGCAGGCCCCCGCCCAGCGCAACCCCCCGCCACCCCTCGTCCCGGGGCCTCCGCTGCGGGGGCAGGCGCTCCCCACGCCCCGCACCCTGAGCAGCAGCCGGGGGCAGCTGCCGGAGCCCTGCTTGCACGCCGTGGGGCTCAGCGAGGACCAGGGGCCCCCGCTGCCCGGCCCCACTGCCCCCAAGCCTGCCCAGGCTCCAAGGACCGCCAGCACCCAGACGGCGACGCCTGACGGTGAGTTTGGGGCTGGCACAGCCGGCCGCTGGGCGCCCCACACCCAGGGGCCATGGGAAAGCTGACATCGCCTGTCTTGGGGGATTTTCTTGCTTCGTCCTCAGCGGCGACAGCCCCGCAGGTGCCTGAGGAGCCCCCGCAGCTGCCCGAGCTGGGCCCTGATGCCTTTGCCGAGGCCTTTCCAGAGCTGGCAGGGGACAGCCAGCAGCTGCAGCACATGCAGGACGAGCTCCTGGCCGACCTGGACATCCCCATCCCCGGCATGGAGGAGCTGCTCAGCTGGCTCGATGCCGTGGAGCCCCAGGACGCCTTCCCCGATTTGCCCAGCAGTCCTGCCCTCAGCCGCTTCCTCTCGCAGCTGCCCGACCTCTGCGAGGACATCGAGGAGCCGAGCACGCAGGGACTGGAAGCCACAGGAGCCCTCGGTGAGGTCCCCTCAACCCCTGGGCTGCGCCCCGAGAAGCTTGAGGGTGGGCTGTCGCTGCAGTCCCCCGTCGTGCCAGCAGTGAGCCCCCCGCTCAGCCCTGCAGCCAGTCCCCTGCCCAGTGCGCTTAGGAGCCCCCTACCCAGTCCACCCCTGAGTCCCCCCAGGAGCCTCCCTGACACCCAGCTCCTCAGTGCCCTTAGTAGACCCCTGCCCCAACCCCCCCAGCGTTCCCTCAAGACCCGCCCCAACCCCAAGGTCCCCAGTGCCCTTAGTAGACCCCAGCCCAAATCCCCCCCGAGTTCCCCCAAGAAACGCCCCAACCCCAAGGGCCGCACTGACCATAGGAGACCCCTGCCCAAACGCCCCCTGGGTCCCCTCAAGAGCCCCCCGCCTGCCCCTGCGTCCACCGGCACCAAGCGGGGGGCCAAGCGCCCTGCGCCCAGCAGCACCCCCGGGACAGCGCAGAGCTGCCAGCACAGGAGGCCGACGACAGAGAACCCCCCCGGCAAGGAGAGGAAGACGCTGCTGGGCCAGGCTGGCCAAGGCCGCAAGAGACCGTGCCAGGGGAAGACGGGTGGCAGCAGCACGGTGGCTGGCAGCAGCAGGGAAGCAGGCAGCAGCGGGCAGCAGCTGGCGATCAACAGCACCACGGCACCCAGCAAGAGAGCGCGAAGCCCGGGGGCTGCAGGGGGGCAAGGAGCAGCGGCGCCACCTCCCCGCAGAGCGCGGCTGCTGCCGGAGACTCCGAGTGGGGAGCCCCGTGCCGTGCGGCCCCAGGACAGGCTCTGTCCCCAGGCCAGCGGGGCCAGGACGCTGCAGCGCCAGCAGCCGGGGACAAAGACCCCCAGCGAGACTTTGCAGCCGCTGGGGGCCAGGGCCAAGGCGCTGGGGCCAGCGTGCCAGCTGGCCTGTGTGCAGCCGCAGCCCACCTCCAGCAGCCCCAGCAGCATGCCCAGCGCCCCGCCGACAGTGCCAGGCTCCAGCTACCCGTGACCGACCTCGGGCTTCTCCTCGACGGCCCCCGCAGCACCCAGGCAGGCACAGAGACCTCTGCAGGCACCTGCTCCAGCTTCAGCCACGCTCCTCAGCCCTTGCCCCTCTCGCTTGCCCTCTCCCCTCTCTCGTGCTGGAGCTAGGGGATGGGCTTGCCACTCACAGGGATGGCAACAGCGCCAATGGCAAATGCGCGCGCGCCTCACCCAGGAAGGTGGCAATGGCAAGCTGGGGAGATGCTGGCAGCAGCTGGGCTGGGAAAGCTTGGCCATGGCAACTGCTGCTTGGGACACCAAAGGGCTGAGAGACAAGACTTGCTTCTTCTTTCGGGGCATTGCTCTTCTTTCCTGCCTTCTGGATTAAATTCCTCTCCTTAGGTGGTCACTCAGCAAGGCCTCTGCCTGCAGAGCACTTCTTCTTGCACTGGCATGCCAAGGGGATAAGAACTGGGAGGTCTTTGGGATAGCAAATGATCAGTGGGATGGGAAGTGATGATGGGGATAGCAATTCATTGGAATGGGACAAATGGGTTTTATTTGTATTAAATTTAAATTTTTAAATTTTCATTTAATTTATTGGTTTTCTTATTTATTTAATTAAATCCACTTTATTGACTGTGTTGTACAGTATGGCATTGTTTTATTATTATAAAATTATAAGTATTTAATAGCATTAAATATTTTTATATATTAATATCTTATAAACTGTAAGTATCATTATTTATTATTTTGTTGGTTTTTATTCCTTTTCTACCCTATTAAACTCTCTTTATCACAACGCACTGGTTTGGATTTTATTTTTCCTTCCGAGTCGTTCTGGATTCACTCCGGATGGGGGGACACTAGCGAACGCCTGTGTGCTTCAGATCCAAGGTCACCTTTGCCCTCATTCAAGATACATCTTTGCATCTGTTGTTGTGAAACAAAATTAACAACAGGAACAATAAAGTTACCTACTTGCTAGCAGCAGCTCTACATTTGCTGGGGTCTGCTCTGTGCATTTTGAAGACCATTCCATGCTCTTCAGCCCCTTCAGGAGGAAATGTATGGTTCTAGGAAAATGCGTCTTGACCTGATGCAAAGCTGTGACGCAGCCTGCAGCTGCTGCAAGCCCTGGCATTTTACCTGCAGCCCCTCCAACAACTCTGATGTTCCCTGCATCGACTTCAACCACTGCGGCAGGACCTGAGGCCCCTCAAAGCCTTGTCACACACCCTGCGGCCCCTCGAGCCCCTGGCATGTTCCCTGCAGCCCCTCCAGCCCCTGGCATGTTCCCTGCAGCACCTCCAAGCCTGGCACAGGCCCTACAGCTGGCTCCGGGGACGACCCCGTTGCTGTCTCAGGCACCAATACACACAAGGGGAAGGAATGCATGCAGAAGTCATCTCGTTTCGGAAGGGCAGAAAGTCCTCCCAAGAAGAGGAAGGAGCAAGAGGAAGGCGAGGCAGCCTACCCCAAGGTAGGGCCATCCCAGGGCACAGGAGGCTGTTGGAAAGGAGATTAGATAGAAAAGCAGCAGGAAGCAGGTGATCCCCATCCCTGGGCGAGCTGCGAGCCATGGGACAAGATTGCAGCTGTCCTCCAGGTGAGCACATTGTCAGCTGGCTGCTGCGCTGCTGGGATAGCAGCTGCGGGAGCCTGGCAGCAGAGGGCAGGGAAGCCAAGCAGCTGGGATCCTTCTCTGGGGAAGGGGGCGCTGAGAAAGCGCTTGAAAACAGGGCACAAGCCCTCAGCCTCTGGAGGCGTGAAGGAAAGGGATCCCTTCTGGGAAGATGCTGTGGGCTTGCTGAGGCTCGAAGAACAGACGGTGCTGGCTGCTACCAGCGTGCTGCAGCAGCGGCAAGACAGAGCCGTGGTGGTTTTCCTCAGCTGGGCAGCTGAGCTCCAGCACAAGCGCTCTCTCCCTGCCCCTCCTCCAACGCCAAGGGGAGAAAAGAGGCTGGCAAGGGCTCAAGGGCTGCCAGAAGGACAGGGAGATCACTCCACAAGGAGCGTCACGGGCAAAGCAGGCTCAGCACAGCCTGTTCCAGTCCAGCCCGGGGCCTGCTCCACCGGGGGCTCTCCACAGGCCGCGGCCTCCTCCAGGCCACAGCCACCTGCTCCACCGGGGGCTCCTCCAGCCACAGGGGGGCTGCAGCGTGGAGATCTGCTCCACGGGGGACCCATGGGCTGCAGGGGGACAGCCTGCTCCACCAGGGGCCTCTCCCTGCACAGGCCGCAGGGGAACTGCTGCTGGGAGCCTGGAGCACCTCCTGCCTCCTGCTGCACGGACCTTGGGGGCTGCACAGAGCTTTCTCACTCCTCCCTGAGCCACACGCTGCTGGGCAGCAGCTTTTGTTCCCTTTCTTAGATGGGCTCTCCCCCAGGCGCAAACATCATCCTTTTGCTCTGCGTTCTGGGCAGCAGCGGGTGGGTCCCTCCTGGAAGGAGCCTCCTGGCAGCGGCCCTGAGCTCCCATGGGGCAGCTGCTGCATTCTCCTCACAGAGGACACCCCTGCAGCCCCCCGCTCCCACAGCCTGGCCACGCAAACCCAAGCCAAGACGAGCGAGCCTCCCTGATTGCCAGCCAGCAGCTGGCTCAGCCTGGGACCCCAGGCCAGTGCCCACAAGACTCTCCTGGGCCTTGAAAAGCAAGCCTTGTGGGGACGGAGCACCCACAAAGAACAGACTCACACAACAGGACTCCTTGCCAACACCGCCTCACAGACACCTGGGCCTTGAGCGGGTAGCTCACCTTGAGCGAGCTCGTTTCCTTCCCAGTAGCTGAAATGTGCCATTTCGGGGGCATTTGGGGGCTACAGCGTGCTGCTGAGAGGGTTGTTGGAGCTCCTGCAGGG